>NC_133788.1:20989151-21146120 GCF_003597395.2 Chelonoidis abingdonii
ACAGCACCTCCTTTATCAGCCTCTTTGATGATAATGTCAGGGTGGTTTCTGAGGCTGTGGATGGCATTGCGTTCTGCACGACTTAGGTTATGAGGCAAGCGGTGTTGTTTTTCCACGATTTCTGCCTGTGAATACACTAAGTGAATACGCTTAGTGAATACACTAAGAAACTGTGTCTTTCTGGTACAGTGTACTGGCAATAAATGTCTTAATGGTTTGGCATACTGACCATACAGGCCTGCTTGCACCACTGAATACCCCTAAGGTATTTGAAAATATCTACATCTTTGCACACATTCACCATGTAATTATATATCATTATATATCATTCCTGATGTTCTCAGTAAAATTCCTCCCTACAACTACAGAGGTCTAGTATGGCCTAAACTAGGGGTAAACAAAGAACCCGCAGTAACAACAGAATAAACAATTTCAGGGAGCAAATCGAGTGCTGCCATGTCAAGAAAGGGCTTGAGCTATGTGTTATCTGTACCACCTTTTCATTCTACCTTGCGCTTATCTGCATACATGCTACTGTATCACAAAATATATCCCAAAAAATCTGAGACAAATCATAGTCTTTTTTAAGTCAGTGGAAATTTTGCCATTGACCTGCACTGAATCAAGATTTGGCCGTTGAACATAAGAAATATTTTTCACGGGAATTCAATGTTTATTAAAAATTGCTCTCTTTTTTTTCTAGTATTCATCATGGCATTTGGACTTTTGGTTTATCCTTTTGGCCTCAGCTCTGCTACAATGAAGAAATTCTGTGAGAATTCAAGCATATACAATGCAGGAGACTGCCAGATTGGATGGGGGTACATGTTGGCAATTGTTGGAGTCATGTTATCTGTCTTTTTACCATTCTTTGCAAAATATGCACCAAAAGAGTACATATCTCCAACTCCAATACCTACTATTTTATAGTATTTTATTAGTATTTAACAGCAAAACATTCCTGTTAATCAATGGGCAGAAAGTATTATAGCACTTCCTTTTAGCATTATGGCTAAAAAAAAAAAAAATAGAGGGAGAGAGAGGGTCAGATCACAGAGACCAAAAGTGCACTGATAGTCTTCCGTAAGCATGAGAAGCTAACACTCTGGAATTGAAATAAAACTAATTAGCAGCCTTTATGCTGCTCTAAACTTATAATGGCTTAATGCCTTAGTCAAAAAATCTGTTTATCCTCAAAACATCTGTCTACCTCCCAAACAGTTTCTTTTATGTCTCAAAACAGTAAATCTGTTAAAAGCCTCAGTTCTCTTTTAATGTCTCTTTTTTAAATGTCAGAATTTTTATGAACCCAATCATTTTAAATCTGATAATGATATTTTGTTATAGTTATTATGAGTGGGGAAAAAGCCTGCTAGTAACCAGAGCCTAAAATGAAGCTTACCTATGAAGAAAGATGTATGCAAGTTCTTTTGTTTGTTTGTTTTTAATCAATGCATGTTAGGATTGTGCCTGAATATTGTAGTATGTAGGCACATGTTTTAGTACTGGTCTAGCAATTGGGAAGTATAGCCTCCACAGTGATTGCTATACATTTTAGCTAAGTTTTTGCTAAAGAGAGCTAACCTTTTCAAAAGGCCCAATACTAAAATAGCTTAAAAAAGAGAAGTATATTAAAAGAAGTGCATTTGTTTTACCATAGTGTTTAAATTATGATTTTGCATGGAATTGTATATAATTATTTATAGTTTAGGGGGTTTTGTAAGTCTGTAAGGTAAAGACTTCATTTATAAAACATATGTGTCCAATGGCAAAAGTACCTGTGGACATTTCATCATGATGCAAGGCAGAAAGGGCCAGAGTATGATGGCCTTACTCATGCTGACTAGTATGTTGCTCCATGAAATGTGATTTCTTGTGAAGTAAAATACTGCTCAATGTGAGTATGTGTGGCAGACTTTGACTCAGTATCATCCAATGTAATGTTGACTAGAAAAGTCACATCTGATGGGTATTTTTTGTGTGAAATTTATGAAGTCTAGTTCCAGCAATGGCATTTTTGGTTTCATTACCACCAAGGACTCAAACAAATGCACCACATGCCTTAAACAAAAGAATGATTGGGTTCTAATATTACTCCATTGCCATATTTCTCCTTCAAAATTATGGTAAAATTCCTATCCAGTACCTAGGTCATAAGGATGTTATTTATTTTTAATATATACTAGTAAAGATCTGAACCTCTTAGATTATATTTTAATACTGAACCTTACTTTTCCGCTTTTTATTTTGTCCTGTGAACCAACTGATCAAATCTATCATCTTTGTTTGTTGTATGCAGTGTTCTTGTAGCCATTTGGTCCCAGGATCTTAAAGACAAGGTGCGTGAGGTAATACCTTTTATTAACCCACCTTCTGTTGGTAAGAAAGACAAGCTTTCAAGATTACACAGAGCTTTGGAAAAAGAGCTGAAGAAGAGCTCTATGTAAGCTCAAAAGCTGGTCTCTCTCACCAACAGAAACTGGTCCAACAAAAAGATATTACCTTACCCACCTTGTCTCTCAGTCTTCCTTGGTTATTTACCGAAGCCTGAGTAATAGTTATTCCTGAATTTCTTCTTTTCTGAAAAATGTGCATGAAGGGACAGATAGAGAAAGGTTGAGAAAGTATAAGAAAATGAGAACTGATAGAACAATCACTTTACTTTATTCCAATATGTATGAAAGTATTATAAATCTTGTTTACATTGTGAAGCCTTCTAAACTCAAGTTAATTAAGCATTACATTATTTTCTAAAGTAGCTGACTGTTACATAATCATGAGCTCGAAAGGGCAAATTATGCACATACATTTATAATATAATTCAATTACATTATTAAAATGTTTAAAAACACATATTTCACAGCTGAATAAAGTAAACAGAGAGAGCTCTATGGTTTTTGTCATAGAGAACTAAGGAACGATATCTTCTAAATATTTAACAAAAATGAAGCTGAAGGAATTTCCTCTGCCCTCCTAGAGGCAGAATAGACTTCAGTCTTCTCTGTATGTACCATGTAGCATTTTTAGTAGTGTCTTATGCTCATTTCATAAATTGCTGGAATAGATTGGAAAGCTTCATATAAAATTCAGAAGGCAAAAAGTAAGAAAATAAACAGATGATAAACCCATAACCACAAAGTAAAGAGAAAGATGCAGGCTTTTCTTTCCTAACCAACCTGTGCCTTTACAATAGAACAATTATACAAGACAGGATCAATATTTAAAAAAATTCTCATCAACCACTAAAAATGTTATACAATGTGTAAAAATTGTATTCTGTGGGTTTTTCTCTGTTTTGTGTAATGTTTACGATTGTTCACTTAATGTTTCACTAGAAAAAGTGATTTGTTAGTGTAAATTAGAAAACATTTTTGCAAAGATTTAATTGCTTACCAAAAGTAAAATAATTTTAGATTTCTATTAATACCCATAATATATCTAGTAGACACAGAGGGCCAATCCTATCACCACTTATAAACATAACTTTACTCAGGTGCATAATTGTGCCCATCAGTAATCCAATTGAATTCAGTGGGATTACACGTGAATAAAGTTACCTAAATGTTTGCAGGATTGGACGTATAGTTTGAAATTCCTTTATAAAACTTTCACCTATTTTCTCAGTAGGAGTCTTAAAATTTACAATATTGCTATACCAAACTACATATAGAAAATTTATTTTCAGTATTTTGAGCAAACAATCAAGTTAAAAACTCATGTTTTTTTCCACAGTATCTTCCACTTTCTAAGAAAGAGCGAAACTAATGCTTCCATATTGAACATCCTTTATATAATTTTAAACATTGAAAGGAAATAACAAAAACTTAATGGAGACTGATGAGATCTAAAATGGGGTAGACAGAATTGCCATGTAAAAGGTCCATTTTCAGAGCCAATTTATAACTCTGGGTAGAGATCATACTGTAACCGACTCAAACCAGAGTAAGCAAAGCATATACTGTAGAAGTTTCTCTGGAACTTAAATAGGGAGAATTACTACCAATACATTTGCTAACACTGATAAATCACTTTTTTAATGAGGATTGTCTGTGAGTTATATTGTGCATAATAGTTTTCTTGTTAAAAAAAAACACAAAATTTACTGGATCAGGTTCAAGTTTTACTCTAAATATATAATTTTTTAAGTGTAACTAAAAGCTGTATTTTCCATTACTGTGTTTCTGCGTTGACTAGCTGCCTCCTTTTTAGAATATTAACTGTTTTCTGTATTTGACTTGTTGAATAAAATATTTCAATTATTTTAAATGTGAAATTTACAATTACCAACACTGTATAATAAAATACTTCATATTGTTCACTATTTTCCTGACTTTGCTTTTGTTTTACAGTTGCAGTCAGATAAGATGCACAGCAGTTACTTTAAGGGAAGAGACTGAGGGGATAAGGAAATGGCAACAATAGGAATAATCTATATAGGTGTCTGTGTATAGGAGCATAGGCATATAAACTTATAGTTCGTGATACCTGGCCTGTACAAATATAATCTAGTTGGTAGTAGGCTGCTATCATGGGACTTGGGAGAAGCAAGTTCAGTTCCCTACTCTTTCTCTCACCTTTTGCGTGGCTTTGGGCAATTCACTTACTGTTACTGTGTGCCTCGGTTCCCATCTATAAAATAGGGATAATAGTACTTCCCTACTTCACATGGATGTTGAGGATACATTCAGGGCGGCTCTAGACATTTCTCCGCCCCAAGCACGGCAGCATGCTGCAGGGGGTGCTCTGCCGGTCACCGGTCCCGCGGCTCCAGTGGACCTCCCGCAGGCTCCACTGAAGCCGCAGGACCAGCGGACCCTCCGCAGGCATGCCTGTGGGAGGTTCACCGGAGCTGCAGGACCAGCGGACCCTCCGCAGGCATGCCGCCAAAGGCAGCCTGCCTGCCGCCCTCCCGGCGACCGGCAGAGCCGCCCCCCTTCCCCCCCGTGGCTTGCTGCCCCAAGCACGCACTTGGCGTGCTGGGGCCTGGAGCCATCCCTGGATACCTTAAAGATTGAGGCAATTGGATACTTCAGTAATGGGGACCAGATGAATACCTAAGATAGGCACTGCCGAGCTGTTCTGGGATGAAGCCTGTTACGGTAGCCTGTAGAAGAACTTCTACATGGGTTTTTGCAGAGCCAGAAAAAGAGAGGCAACTTCTGCAGCTGTAGCCCAGCCAATCAGAATATAGATCTACATATAATTTATATTTATCAGCAATGAAAATCATTTTTTAAAAAAACATTTATTCTCTAGATGAAATATATGGTTAATATTTTGAAATAAAAATTTTCTCAAAATAATTTCTTGGAGTAAACGTACTAAAAAGCAACAATAAATTCACTTAGAATTGATTATCTGATTTTTCTAAGCCATTTAGGTTAATGATGGAATTAGTACCTTATTTTGCTCCAGTTACTTACACTTGCACTGAATGATCATATAATTCAGAATTCAAGAAAATTAATTTAATTCTCAGTAAATTTCTGACATGAGACTAGATTGCCTCCTCTCATAGAGAAACCAACAGGCAATGCACAAGGGGACGGAAATGGTATGATGAGCCTGTAGATCATTTGGGTGAACAGGTTCCCCTCAGAGTGGGCAGTGTATTCAGCCCTATACCCTCAGACATTTTGAGATCCTTTACAGGCTAAGACCATCTATGGAGAGGCCCTATACTTCTGCACTCTCTCCAGCTCCCCGTGATTCTCCCCTACTCCTTTCCCCTTAAAGGGCTAAGGCTAAATTATTAACACTTCAATGGATTGTCTGTGGGGTTGGTGGAAGGGGAGATGGACATCTCCCAGTTCAACCTTCTGTGGGCCATACAGCTGTACCCTCAATGTTAGACAAAAGGGTGAGAAATTGTGCTATGAATGGGATGTTCCCTCCACCTTCCATGATAACATTACGAAATCCGTTCATTGTTTACATTCAGGGTACATTAGTTTAGCTAAAAGTTGAGTCTGTATAAATTCATGTATTTGTAACCAAAATGTAATACAGGCAGTCCTTGACTTTATGATATTCGAGTTACAAAGAACTGCAATTAACAACGCTTCTACGTGGACACCCTGATTCGACTTACGACTATAGATTTTGAGTTTATGACACTCGGTCCCAGAACGGAGTAGATTGTGGTTCCGAATTCCGACTTACAATGCAATTTTAAGAAACCAATTGTGTCGTAAGGCTGAGAACTGCCTGTATTCCTTCAGTAAAATCTAACAAACTACACAACAAAAAAATCTAGCACAATAAACTAAGAAATATAATGAAACAAACCGGAACAATTTTATTTTAATTTTAAATAACACATACTATAATTGTGCTTTCAAGTATTTAATAAAAGAATACTTTTAATATGAGCTTTTGTAAATGCTCAAGATGTGCAGCATTTATGCTTGTTGATCAACGGGAGTGTGATCTTAACTTTAAATTATTGCTTAAATAAACGTTACTTTAAACTTCATTTAGTGTTTTCACACATTCTCTCATCTCAACATCTGAAGTTTTAACAAATTCTTGGAAAGTTCTTTGTTCTACAACAGTTGCAGGTCTTACAGACACACACTTGAAGATGTTCCTTTTTGTGTCATAGTTTCCCATGCACCTATGGACTCGACCTCTGATTAGTCTTGGAAGCTCACGATCCTATTTCAAAAGCATAATAATCAAAAGGTTAAAATTAATTCCCTTTTCTGACATGAACTAAGCTCTTCAAAATGTCTGAAGAATAATAGTGTTAGTAGGGGATTACTGGAGGCTAGGTAATGTTTGTGGGCTATGTCAGCTCTACAATCCCTTGCAGTTCTTGACCTTCTCTGGCAGCATGACTGCACAGGAGCTACATCACAAGAACTTCTTCTTTTTTCAATTGTTGTCCCTACAACTCTTAGGAAAAGTGGTTCCATTATAAGAAGGGTGCTGTGGAAAATAGTTATGTTCTGAGGGAAGCTGCTAAGTACCACAAAGCTAGATGAAAAGATGTCTTAACAGTGAACAGACAAAAGACCCACAATAACTTTGGCCCAAGTCTACCCTGAGGTATGCACAAATTACCTTAAAAAAATTAATCAACAAACTGAGGTACCAGAAAACTTCCTGCTATATGTCCTTTGTGAGAAGAATTGAACTTTGGCCAAATTATATAGATAAAACTTCTCTGGGTACAAAGAGAATTTTCCTACATCTGCATCTAGCCATAGATAGAAGCAATTATGCAAGCCCAAAACTGCATGGCCCTTTTATAGCCTCATTTCTGAATGGTCAGTGCTATGAAGGCATGCGCATGCAACCCAAACAGATACACCTTTTCTAGAGGACTGCAAAAGCTCAGCAGCACCAAGGGGTTGGTGTGTGTAAACTACAAATAAAAATATGCAGAGCACACTTTGAAAAAGAGTGAATTTTGCTCCATAACTTCTCTGCTTTATACTTGTTTCCCTCCAAAATCCCAATCCAGCTTTCCACAACCTAAACAAACTCTTCTCAAATTTAATTTGATCTGAGAAAGCCCCAAGACACTTGTACAAACATTTCTTAACAAATTTTGGCAAAACGGGTTTGGGCTTGCCTGAACTGCAACTGTATTTACTGCCACAGACCCAATAAACAGTTTGTTCACTTTGTATGGAAAGTGAACAATACAGCTTTTAACTTTATTTTATACATTAGAAGTTAGTGTTAACAGAATACGTTATTAACCTCCTAACTGCACCACATATAAACATAGAAAATACTTACAATTTCATAAAATACACATGGCAGACTCTCCTTTCCATCTCTCAAGACAAAACTTTTTGCTCCATATGCTCCAGGTGTGACTGCAGAATCAAGTGTGCCTAAACAATATGTCAAGAAGTAAACAAGGATGTAAATATAAGAGCACTTTTAAAGCCTGTGATCTACAAACATTAACTGGTTTTAATATTCAATAGACAAAAATACTATGCAACATACTGATGTCAGTCATCTATCTAGCACAGTTTCCACTGACATCAGTGGGAATTCTACTGTAAATTAAGGGCTACATGTGGCACACTAACAGTAAATTCACATATTTTGTCTGTGAAGTAGGTGAAAAACTATACTTTTCGTAAGCATGATTATAAACTGATTAGTTCCCTAGGTACTGGTGCATGAGAGAGCCAGTTTTCTTAAAGCTGTACTTACTCATATATGCAAATCAATTATAAACCATTAAAATTTGTAACCAACATTTCCAAGTTAAAAGAGTCCATGAGTTCATGTTACATTCGGTATCCCCAGCCACCCCAACACTTAAAACAATTGGTCATCTCCAGCTTCCTTTGTCAAATTCTATTTTTAAGTAACATCAATAAAAGTGAAAAGTGGAATAAGTTGTAAAAATAATTCAAATTCAGAAGAACTCCAGGTTTGGACTGATTCCCAGGTTAATTCTATTAAAAAGTTATTGCAGAATTCTGGTACCCTTGCTAGATGGATTTTTCATTGCAAATTTTCTTTCTGTTTCTTAGCCTCAATAATATCTCAAGCTTTAATTATTTTAATTCTTTAAAAAATGTAATAATCCTGAAAAATAGACAGAAAGTCTGCTACTACACTCTTAACTGATGTTGTGATGGCTTTTTATATAATGTGGATTAGTGTCTCGGGTATATGAAGAGGGAGCTATATGATGGGGCATAATTTAGCAACAACAAATCAGAAAAAAGATCTTGGCGTCATCGTGGATAGTTCTCTGAAGACGTCCACGCAGTGTGCAGAGGCGGTCAAAAAAGCAAACAGGATGTTAGGAATCATTAAAAAGGGGACAGAGAATAAGAGAGAATATATTAAAGCCCTTATATAAATCGATGGTATGCCCATATCTTGATTACTATGTACAGATGTGGTCTCCTCATCTCAAGAAAAATATACTGGAACTAGAAAAGGTTCAGAGAAGGGCAACTAAAATGATTAGAGGTTTGGAACAGCTCCATATGAGGAGAGATTAGAGGCTAGGACTTTTCAGCTTGGAAAAGAGGAGACTAAGGGGGGATATGATAGAGGTATATAAAATCATGAGTGATGTGGAGAAAGTGGATAAGGAAAAGTTATTTACTTGTTCCCATAATACAAGAACTAGGGGCCACCAAATGAAATTAATGGGCAGCAGGTTTAAAACAAATAAAAGGAAGTTCTTCTTCACACAGCGCACAGTCAACCTGTGGAACTCCTTGCCAGAGGAGGTTGTGAAGGCTAGGACTATAACAGTGTTTAAAAGAGAACTGGATAAATTCATGGAGGTTAAGTCCATTAATGGCTATTAGCCAGGATGGGTAAGGAATGGTGTCCCTAGCCTCTGTTTGTCAGCGGGTGGAGAGGGATGGCAGGAGAGCGATCACTTGATCATTACCTGTTAGGTTCACTCCATGTGGCATTGGCCACTGTCAGTAGACAGGATACTGGGCTAGACGGACCTTTGGTCTGACCCAGTGCGGCCATTCTTATGTAAGAAGTTAGGTTGTGCTCATCCTTTTATCAAAGAGTTCAGATTTTATAGACAAAGTTCCAAGCTTCACCAATAAAATTCTTCATCAGTTTTCTAAGTACAGACAGGTTTTAGATAGTGGGCACAGTTAATCAAATCAGCCACAGAGAGATGTAAAGAGGACTTTCTTGTGTCAGCTAAACCCCTTGCTGCTGGAGGGAAATTCATCCCTTTGGGATTCATGTAGTGTTTTCACCTCTGCTGTGTGTAAGGGTTCCTACAAATTAGAGAGGCAATTTTAATTTGTATCATATCCCATGAGAATTCTACCAAAAGGAACTTCTTCAGAGAGCTATATCAGCAGACTGTCTAGCCACCATGACCATCTTCCCTTTTCAGCATGATGATGTGCTCTCCTCTATACCTTTACCTTTGTACCCACCTGTTAAGTGGAGTTGTGGCTGCTTTGCACAATGCTACCAAAACCCGTGTAGAGTTTTCATCCCCTGGAAATTCAACACCTCTTTTTATCAGCTTAAGCCACTGATTAAATTAGCACAATTCATTTTATACTGCCCTTGAACCTTGGCTAGAAAATATTATAACAGAAATCAAGACAATAGTAGAAATATTAAGATGGGAAGAGTTTAAATATTGTAGGGTGCCGTGCTCGTATTTTGGTCATCTTTGATATATGCACCATTGTCTTGATATGAAAGTAATTGGAGGCTCATGTCAATATTAAAAGGAAAATGGGTCAAATATTAATCAAAAATTGAGAACTGGTTTTTAAAATATTTTTACTATTGTTGCTCTACAGTAAAAACGGCATTGTCTTTGTGGGACTGACCAACCAATATTCTTGACTATAGCATAAACTACTATACATACCTAACACTTCAAATAATAGTGCAGTTTTATAAGTATACTGGCTCCAATGCTTCATACTTTCAATGACTGCACTTATAATTCGCAGAGAATTATCGTTTTCTTTAAGTTTTAATTGATATGCTGGAACTTTCTCTCAGGGAAAGATGAGAACTCAAGTTAAATAGAGACTTTTACAGTTTTTAAAGTCAGATAGATAATTACACATTGGTTTTATGTTAATTATCCAGTATTTAAAATGAACACATTATTTAATTTATTTACATTAATAAAGCAACAATAAACCACTGTCCAATATAACTTGTTTTATGATATCACAAAAATCACACAATAGATTACTGTTTCTGCTCAAATAAATAAGTACCTATATTCAAAACAATGGTCACACAACCCTCCTTCGCACCCACACCCATGCAAAAGGCATTTAATAAAATGAAGATTTTATTTAGGAATTGGACTTTCTAACGTGTCTAAATGACTTCAGAGCACGAGTCCCAAAATCCGCACTAATTGGAGAGAATAAGTAAGACTTGACAAAATCCCATGGACAGGCACCAGACCACTGATTTGAGTCCAGCCAAGTGGAAAACAATTGCTGACAAGACAAAAAAATAATATAAACATACTTGAAACACACAAGTTTGTGCTGCCTACTTCATACTGAGTAGCAGATAGAAACAAAGTCATGACTAGCAGTTGTCTAAAACATACACAAATAAATCTAATAAATAATGAATAGCTATTTTGTTTCTGATTTACACTGTACTACCTTGTGAGTCAACATTGACCAAATAGATAATTATCATTCATTTATGAATGCTGGGCATGACATGGGGGTACAGAGAAAAAGAAAGTTATATCTTAGGTACGATGGGATTTTTGTTGTTAAAAACATAAGTAATGGAAACATTTCTTAGTCTAAATTTGTGCTATTTTTGACAGGAAAATTGCATTTAGCAAATTAAAAAAGAAATGCAAGTGTGAGGGATGTACCAAAGTAAATAGAGGTTTAAAGAACAGAATAGATTAAAATCAGTCTGAATTTCTATTTTTATTAACAAGCTGCATTAACAAGAGCTATGAAGTGTGCCAACAGTTTTGAAAAAGGTTTTGTAAATGCATAAGAAGAGTAAACTAGACTACAACACTCAGCAAGAGATATATTTGTTCTCCTTACAGAAAAGAACTTCAACTACAGAAACTAGGAGACAAAGCCAGTTTTTCTAAAAGCAGAGCAACTCTTTACCATTCAACAAACAGCTGAAGAATAAGAACCACTATATACCACTATATTGCATTACTCACAACATATGACTTGAAGAAGCATAATTTTATTTCACTAGTAAAAATTATTTCAATAAATTACATTAAAGTGAGGGCATGTCTTCCTTTAACACAATTCAAAAACGTTGCTGCCAACATTTCAACAAATTTCCTGGGATATATCTAAGAAAAGGCCAGGACTCTGAGTAGAAGGCTGACCAAGGTGTGTGTGTGATCATAGGACATAGTGGTAACTGTTTGTGAATGTTTGGAAATTTTAGGTTATTTTAGTATGAAAATCTTAATTCCAAGGCTTCCCGAAGCTGAATTAATGGAGGCCTCCCAAAGCTAGAATTCATGGTGGCTTCATCTGCCCTCAAACAACTTTCCCTCCCCCAACTGGCATCTGTCCCCTTATTATTTTCTTGGTCAATGTCCTGAGGCCTGTAATTTCTTCCCCTTCCTACTTCCCAAAATTTTACCTGAATCATTTTGTCTTCTGGAACATGATCAAATTGTTTTTCGTTAACTTTATTTTGTTGAATATTATGTTTAAATTTATATGCTGGACTATGATCCTGTAGATTTCTTGATGTGGTGCTGGATATAACTGGCCATTGTGCTTTGGATGAACATATTCGTCCTGTTACAGTTGTCTTAATATGCTGTGATGCCTTATGATGGTCAGGTAGTTTGTGCTGCTGAACAGTTCTCAGACTATTTGAGATATTCTCAAACTTTCGAATGATTCCACTATCAGATATCAAATTGATTCTGCTACTTGACGACATATGCTCATTTCTGTTCCAAACGTTAGCATTGGTATTCTTTTCTTCTGCTCTGCAGTGCAACATTATATATGATTCAATATCACAATACCTATTGAAATATTGACCTGCATATTCAATATGTATATAAGTACATTACATAGATTATTCTGTGACCTTTTTAAAATAACACCCTGTATTTCTTTAAGCCCAGATAAAGTGCTTAAACATGTGCTTAACTTCATCCTTATTCAGGGTAGTGATTAAGTATGTGGTTAATTTTACACATGTGCTTAACTCCCATTAACTTCAATGGGTTTTAAACATGTGCTTAACTGATGTCCTGAACAGGACCTTAAAATGATTTTCTCAAATTCAATACACTGTAAATGCAAGTTCTCCAAATTATAGAAAATAATTCCCTTGTGAACCCTCATCCCAGGGTCACTGCTCAAAAATTCCTCCTACAATTGGCTGTAAGGCTAGCCTTATGATTTCAGGACCTTACACTTCGTAAAGAAAACCAATTAACTGCTTCTACCTCCAGTCTTGCCACTGGAGCTGAAGTTAGGGAGGTCTTGTCAGAAAGATATTTACTCTCTCACTGATCTTGCAGCTGGAAATAGAAAAAGATAACTATCCTGTGGATGGGAGTGTTTCCCTGGGATGTGGGACCTCCAAAAAAGCACAGCCCCAAGCAACCACTTGCCTGGATTGTAATAAAGCTCAATACTGACTTTCCAGTTAAGCTTCAAGTTTGCTTAAACTTCTTTCTGTATAAATAATGAGCAATAATTGCCCTCATTCACAACAACACCTCCCAATTTAGTCAGTAAGAGTTCATCACATAAGGCTATATCAGACACCAAATTTTAAGCAGAATTCAGCATAGCTAAAAAGTTTTGCTTGAAAATTCATGGCATGATATGGCCTATGGTATGGAGGCAGGAACAAACCCTTCCATGTGTGCGTATATGTTTTGAGATTCTAACAACAAATTGTGTTTATTTGTACCATTTATCAACTAACATGGGTAGGTGCATTAAAGAATCCAGATTTTGCAACTGAAAATTATTTTTCGAAATCACATCTAAAATTAGAAGAAACAAACTGGACTCTGGAATTCTTCCTAATTATCCTAGAAGTTCTACTGGCTCTCTATAGATCACCTTTCATTTCCAAGGCATTTATTTGTGTAGTTCCTGATAAAGCAAATAGACAATGTTTTGCTGAATTGGAACTATTGAAATAAAAATGCAAATTCAGTTTGAAAGTGTACAAAATTTGCAGTATACATAGCTGGTATTCATGCCCAAAGAGGCTAATATACCATTAGAAATAAACTATTAGTTAAAAGACAAATTAGATAAGCAACATTGCCAACTCAGAGTTGTCTGGAAGGGAAATTTTCATTGATTATTAGAGTGCTGCCTGTGTAAAGACTGCAGGAGTAGGCTTTTATGCCTGATACAAAGCGTACTGCAGTCAGAGGAAAGGTTTACATTGATTTCAATGGATATTGGCTCAGAATTAGAATATAGGCTGGGGAGCATGGCAATGATCTGAGACTCAGAAAGTTTCTTTTGAATGTTATAAGAACATGGAAACATATAAGAATAAGTATTTTTCTGTTTAATGATCATAAGAAATTCTAAATTTTACTAACCTCAAAATATTCAGGTTCTTTCCAGTATTTGATATATTAGGCTTTGATGTGTTTTCTTTTTTCAACAGAGAAGGAGCCATAGAAGGTTCTATTTGGCTTTCAAAGAAACATTTTAAATGTTAGAATGACAGAGTAGCAGCCTGATTATAGGTTAAAAATGTGAATTGTATTTTATGAAATAATTAAATGAATAAGTCACTAAAAGAAAACTAGAAGGCAAAAAAGTTTGGTTTTACATACCCACTGTTTGTTGTTTTCTGTAGTTGAGCCAGCTCTGGCTTTGCAACTTCCCACCCTAATTCTTAAAAGACAAATGATGGCATATGGATAAAAACTGAAAATACATATATATATACTAAATATACTTAGGCCCTCTCCTGCAAAGACTTATGTATGTGCTTTGTCCATCATAAGAAACCAAATGCCACCTGCCTCAACAGGTGGGGGAACTGATGGAGCTGGCGAGGAAAGGGACAGTCCCAGCAGTGAGGGAGGACACTTGTTGAAGGACACCAGGTACCTCCTCCTATGCTCATGCTCTACTGGAGTCTTTGGTACCCCTTGGCCGGTTGGAGGGGAGGGACACCGATTGTCTCAATCCCCCAGCTTGAGGGATATAATAAGGAGGATGAGCCATGTGAAGCCTCTTTTGGCTCCGTTCCAGCAGCCCCACCCTACCCACACTGAACTAAGAAGGGGAATCCAGCCTGACAAATGCTGCAGGTCTCACCAATTGCCCATTTGGGATCAGGAAGGAATTTTTTCTCTCATAAGGGTCAATCGCCAGAGGCACAGAGAGCTTTTTAGCCTTCCGCGTGGTACCTCTAAGCCACAGTAGATTAGGCAGAAATGCACTTAGTATCTAACAGAGATACTTGGTGGAGTTGCTAATTCAACACAACATGCAGGTTTCCAGTGCCATTAAAAGGATAAAATAAGGGTTCCAAGAGGTAAAAGACATGGGATTTTGCTGATGGGCGTTGGTCTCACGGGATAGGGTCTGACATTGTGGCTCATGTGGGTGAAGGTCCCCGCCCTTCTGCACTCTCTGTCCCCTTGATGGAGGAGTGGGATTGGTAGGTCTCAGAGCAAGATGAGTCATGGGAGGAGAGGTAGCCCAAGGAAAGCATAACCCAAGTTATGGGTTATTTGGTAGCAGCCTGTAACCCCCACACTGGAACCACTTAAAATGCCTGTTATATGAAAATATGGGTGATGGGTGGGTAGCACACCTCCCCTGTGTTTAAGTTTAATAAAAAGTTTCACCCGGCCATTTAAAATCCATCTATGTGTCTGTCTTCATTTCACTACTGTGCCCAGATCAGTGGGGAATTTGGTTGACTGATATTACACAACTTTTTTTCAAAGTGAGTTTTAATTAACCTTTTTTTCTAACTGATGTTTAAGCTACCAGTTTTAGAACTGTCTGTAGTAAGCACAAAGAAATTTTTATTTTAGGCAGTAACTGTAGGGATAACAATAATGACAATAAATCTTCCTGGCAGAATTCTATGTCAGAGCCTTTTAAAAACACAGTATTGAGGACAGATTATTTCTCTTTTACCAGACTACAATAGCACACTATAAATGTTCCATTCTGTAACAAGGACCTTGAATTTCTGTTGAAACCACCCAAAACCAAAAGGTCACCATTTCAAGGGGCATTTAAATGCCAACATTCTACTTCATTCTCTAAAACAGAAAAAAGTCAACTTCCCTGCAAGCACATATTAAAAGGGCTTAATTATACAGAGGAGAAAGAAATGTACTGTAGGACAGAAAAGAGTAGAACATATTTTTCTCTCACAAAATGAATTTTTCTACAGAAAACTTAAAGCATGCTTGTGAGCTCTAGATAAAGATGGCTAAAACTTTAAAAAAATCTTGTTACAAAGTTAACATTAAAATTGCCCTAAATGCTGTGTGTTTTTTTTATCTTATTTACCAGTTGTTCTAGCAGAAAAGTCATAACTATGAGTCACAGTGCTGGTACTTGGCTCATTTTTAAGTGGATTTGAAGTGAGCGGCTGTCTGGTTCTTTTTTTCTGATTGAACAGTGGTACAGGTAGACAACCTAAATATAAATTAAAATAACTGTATCATATACTGTTGGAAAGCCATGAAATCCTTCTGACTAAGGGATATACAATCTACATTTTCCATTCATAAAATGGGTATATGATAATTACTTAATTAACATTTCTATCCATTATTATCATCTTTATTATTTATTTTATATCACCTGAAAGTGTGGTACTTCATAAAGAAGACAAGGGAAGAGTTTACAGTCTAAAACCCCAGTCCTGCAAACACTTGCACATTTGCTAAACTCTTCACTCTCTGAATGGTTCCACTGAGTTCAATACTACCACTATGACCTCAACCCTCCAATAAGGTACATATTTAGTGGAACTCTATTTGAGCACAGAGGACTGGCTTAGTAGAAAGTGTTTGCAGAACTGAGTAAATACATTGATAAAATTATTTTCAAATTGTACAGTAATAAAAAGTAGTTGATACCTGCTGTGCTACGAGATGAATTGTCACTTAAATTTCTCTTCATTTCTTTCACAATATCCAAATATGCAATAATTTATTCACTATTCCAAATTCCCAGTGTGAAAGTTATATTTCAATTAAATCTGCCTGTAGAAAAAAAACTCTAATTCACATTATAAATATAACGAAAGTACGTGCAGCTTTTCATCAGCTTCACTTCATTATTTGTGTAACAGTTTATGTATATCAATTCAGGCACATCACTAACTTTACTTGTGTGAGTAGTCTCATTGATTTCTGTCATATCATTAATGTGCATAAAATTATACCACATGAGTAAGACTTTCCAGGATCAAGGCCCCAGTTATTACATTTTTTAAGTAAAATAAAATATTTTGCATAGTTACATCTATTTTGGTCCAGGTTTGTTTTTAATAAATGTAAACGTTCTAAAAAATCTTCCCCTTTGAAGTGAAAACAAATCATTATAACTTTCAATTCAAAGGGTAATTTTGTGTAAGTCCCTGAAAATAGGGAATTAAAATGAAAGTGATGACTTAACTATAATTTTAACATTGTTATAAAGTGTGGTGCTATAATAAACCCTGAAAAGTTAATTATCAAAATGGAATGCCTGATGGTTATGAATAAGAACTGAAGGTTTAACTATTTTATGAAAAATAGTGCCAGTGCACCCATTGCACACGATGTGAAAATGAAAGAGATAAATTTCCTGTTCTAACGGCCCAAAACCTTTAAACACTTCCCTTTTGCAGCAGGTATTTGATATGACCCGAATCCATCGTTATAAACTGGAGATTCTGTGGGAAGAATTAACAGAAATTAACTTTTAAAGTACATTCACATTTGACAAACATGAATTTTTATTTGCCATGCTTCCTTTCTGAGTAATCTGTGACAGTATTATAAGTAGAAACAGTGAATTAGAATACACACATGGTATTTTATTCCTAGACCACACAGTTTGAGTTGCTATTTCATGTACATAATTTCACTTTAAATGTTTAAATGGCTTTAATCCTATCTGATCTAGTGTCATATATTTGTGCACATAAAATCACTATAACAGAGTAATTACATTTTGCTCATTTCTAGATGTGATAGTTACATGAGTTTTGTAAAACTTTTGTAAAATGATATGCAGTTGGGGTACTATATAAGCAGTGTTGCCAACTTTCTTCATTTTATTGTGAGTCTTGAGATACTGGGTGTTTCTACTGAAGCTTCACCTACTGGAATCAAGAGACTGCATGAGAAACATAGCTTTCATTAAATAAATAAGTAAATAAATAAATAAAGTATGTTTCTAGGCCTGGGTGCAGATAAAAGCTTGAAAAAGTGAAGCAAGTCCTATATACCTTAAAACCTCATAAATCTAAAGAAAAATAAAAAGAACTGCAAATTTATTATTTTTTAATCCTATTATTTTTAACCAATATTGTCATTTTGGGGGTCCTGACTCATAATTTTTAATGTTTGAGTTTACAGTTGCCATATCTGAGATACAAAAAAAGAGGACTTCCATAAAACTGGACAACCCATAAAACTGGACAGCTGGCAGTGTTTACTGAGTACCCTTACAGATTTCCCAGGACAGCTACCTCAAAAAAGTCATGATCCTGGGAAAACCTGGACAGGTAGCAATGCTACATGGAGTTGGCCGTATTGTATAGGGGCTGATCCAGCAAAAAATATTCTTGTATGTTTACAGACTGGAACCCTAAATGATTACTAAAATTAATAATAATAAATAATAATAATAAAAGTCACAAACACGTTAATCACTTGCCCCAATTCTTAGCATATAAAATGCTGCAAATACTTATGTACATGCTTAACTATGATTTGTGTTATGTCTTTCATGTTTGTAGGATCAGAACCCACCTACCTAATACATAAGATAGACAGACTGTATATATATAGCTAATTTATAACCTAGTTTATGTCATGGACATCAATGACAGATGCACATGCATAAATTAGGGCAGAATTTGGCCCTGAGATCTGTAATAGTTTGTTTCAAACAGTTTTTGGTGGTTCCATAATCCATCAATGAAAATAAATGTGTGAGATTTGTAAAATGAAGCAAAATAAAAAGCATACAATCCTGCAATTTAATTTTATGGCCTCGGATCTTGCTGTGCTGTGCTTGATTTTAGTGACTTTTATTTCCTTGATGTTGAGGTAAACACGTGTCCACTGCTAACAACTGAGGGACAAGCGCCTGGACAAGACAAGGAGCTGAGGAGAAACTGGGGTAAAACAGTTCCCGGGGCTTAGAAAAGCGAGAAAACCCAGCTCCAGGATCAGGGTCCAAGCAGCTAGGCTGAAACTCTGCCCAGAGCCAGTGGACGGGGCTGAGGGAAGGCTGATGTCAAGCCCGCCAAAAATCAACAGTTGGAAGCGGTTACTCCAGCGCGCGAGGGGGGGGCAAGGCGGGAAAGCGCAGACTAGTGCTCCATTCCGCCGTCCTCGCGCCTTCTCTGCACAGCTCAGGACTAGTGGAGACTGAGGAGGGTCAATGTGTCTCTGAGGGTGGGGGGGCTGTGTGAGGCACAGATGATAGGAGGCGCACAGCCTCGTGAGGAGAGCACAAGCTAAGCAGGGAGACTGGTTGCACAAAAAGAATAAACTCATTTCCCATTGCATCTGGGCTTGCCTAGGTGGCGCCAGAAGCCCAACAGAAACATGTAATAAATCCTCCTGAACTCTAACTATAAACTTATCCCCGTTCTCCAGGCTGTGACAGGCTTTCCCCTCAACAATCAGCTCTGGGCTGGATTTCACCCTAGCTTCTTTTTCACCCTTTATCCTCTGAGTGGCTTTTTCTTCAGCTGTTAGTTCTGGGCAGTCTTTTACTTCTGCAAGAAAAAATATTATGAAAATAAAGTACCCGGGAACCTCACAATTAAAACAATCACACCCAGCTAAAATAATGTAGATTCGTTTTTTTTAAATATAGTAAAAAAATAGGGATAGCCCAGTTATTTGAGCATTAGCCTGCTAAACCTACGATTGTAAGTTCAATCCTTGAGGGGGGCCACTTAGAGATGGAGGCAAAATCAATACTTCGTCCTGCTAGTGAAGGCAGGGGGCTGGACCCAAGGTCCCTTCCAGTTCTATGGGATAGGTATATCTCCATATTTTATTTTATTTTTTTAGACCGGCCCTTACCCTAAGCTCTGGGTGTTCTGCAAGATAGACTAATAGTATTTCATTTAAAAACTTTAAAAGATGTATAGTGCACTTAATAGGGCTACCAATTAAATATAAATGAGGGATTCATTTCTTTGGGGGTGAAAGGATCCAGGTGCCCCAGTTGCCTGGGTAGGAAAAATATGTCCAGTCTTTACAGTTACAGATATTATCAGTCCTATCATCTCCATTGTAATTATTTAAGTGTAGAAGATCCACTCAGCAGCCTAGTGCAGTAATTACTAGTTCACACAGGGTAATACTAGCTAAAGTAGCAGGGTTTTGCCCCTTGCACCTAGTCTGGCATGAGTTGTGTGCATTGCAGAGGAGTCACTCTCCTCCCCAAGGGAAGGAGCCCTCACCGTTTAAGTGCAGCAACTGCTCTCTTCCTGTCTTTAAAGCAGTGCTGATAGGGGCAGCTCTAAGCACTATGATGCTTTAAGCAAGTTGGCAAATATCAACTCCTACCAGACTGCAGTGACCTATACAAGTAGTTACTGAACATTTTGCTGCCCTTGGTATTTTGCTTTCAGGAGCAATTATCTTTTACAGTGGTAGATGCAGCCCTATGTTAATATTCTCTGGAGGCAGTCAAGTTCAGCTTTCAGTCTTTAGGGCACCCAGTCACTCCAACAGAGGGCATTGTGGGGGAGAATACAGAGAGGAACCTCTATAAAATGATTTATACTAAATAGCTTTATTATCATTAATAATAACTTTTCAAAGTCCTCCCAACCCTGCTCTTAAGGCTTTTGTACTGCTGCACAAATAAAAAAGCAATAATTACAGAATGCAAAAACAAAAGAGCCCTAAAATGATATTAAAGAAGCCAAAATAAGTGCCTGAATAATTTTCCAGGAATACAAAATATAGGTGGTGGTGCACAACATAGTAATAACGGATTATATTGTTGTCAGCATCTTAACTCAGAAGAATGAAAACTCTTTAAATGTTTCTTTTTCATTTGTGACCACAAGTTCACTAGAGTTAGTACTGAGAAACCAGGAGTTAAACATTCTTTGGAAGTTAACTTGCTTTAAGGGTATAAAAGAAGCTTCTACGGCTTTAGTCCTAAACTCATGTTTGGAAATGCACTGTATCTTTTCTATTAAAGCTCTTTCTCTGAGACAAACTTCTTGCATGTTAAATGAGGTAAGTGTATAAACAATTGCTGTGTTTCACTCTAACTCTTACAGGGAATTATAAACATTATCATACATTCAAAAATAAAAGAGAAACTGTGTTTACTAGCACTGTGTATTTGCATTTTACAGTTTACTTTCCAAAGTGCTGCACTGTTTAAATTCTATAAACAGGATTCAAAGTGTGAGTCATTTGTTCAGTCACTGTGTAATAACTTTGGAATCATGACCAAAAAGCAATGGTGTCAAAGGATGGTACAAAACAGTCTTTTGGTGTAATAGAACTATTCTAGTTTGTTTAATAAATTATTTACTACAGTTATCTTTCTTGCAACTATGTGACAAGTTATTAAAGTGAAGAAATAATACCATTAGGAGTCTGAATAAACATAGTCTATCCAGATTAGTTCACTACAAGGTTCAGTAAATCAGTATGCATAGGCTGAAATTTAAAGTACAAGTTTTATTATGTGAGTACACTTCCAGTAGATTTAATCAAGATGTATGAATCCCATGTTCAGCTTTCTTTTATCTTTAACATATCAAATCTTTCTCACATAGCAGTGAGGTTTCTGGATGATTGAAATATAAATCCTATATAAATTCTAACAGAAAGAAAGCAAATCTTAACAAAACTTATATTTTATACGCTTGAAATGTAGAATTCATTTGTATCTCTGTGGTGTGCAGTGAGTCATTACAGAGTTGTAATTACAATTAGTACAGATTACTCTTGCCTATAAAAAAGCTGTTTTTTCCTGCTGTTTTTTTATTCTCCAAGTTATCATACTGTATGGTAAAAGCCTTTAGGAAAGGATGTGTGAAATGTTCACAATAGGGTGGGTTCTGGCTAGTCTAGACTTGTAGAAGACTTCATATAATGGCTTGGGATTGCAGGTATAATGCTGGCCATAAAACACTGCCAGGATGCCATGGAACATATGTGACTGCTGCATAGTCTAATTTTCCTCTTTGAAAGTCCTTTGTGAATGGTAGTTATGGTGTATGTTTTGGGATTATGGAACAATTCTGGAGTTGGAAAAAGGCTGGTTCTTGACCTCTGAAGATTTTGAGAGGCAAGTACAACTATTTGATCTTATGTCAGTTATATCCATCTATTTTTTGTATCATTAGAATCATAGAAGTTAGAAATGTAAAACACCAATTAGATAATCTGCACTGGCACAGAGGTCCATGCTAACAGATCCCATTAAAACATTGGAGCCAAGAATATTACACTCTGATGTGAATATATTGAATTCTAATCTTTAATTAAGCCCCCTGCAGTCACTGTTCATTAGTTAAGTATGATAGAACTGTCATATATATGTATATATACATACACATACACAAACAAAAAACATATTTCAAGAAATCCAGCTGTATTTGGATTACCAAATCGTCTGTGGTAGTTGACAGTAATGAGCTTTCAGCATTTTGTCTTTCACAATACCTAAGATGTGAAATCATAACTTCATATTTTGTTGTGTATTTTTCTTACTTTAAACCATTTCTCTATTGCATATTGTACTGGCTATGTGATATAAAACACAAACGAAGTGATGCACAAATATACCTGGTAGATCCAATTTGAAGTGCTAGCATTCTGTGGATTTTCTAGGTAGAATGTGAACATTATTTTGAAGTACAAATTAAAAATTATATTGTTTTTCATTAGTATAGTATTTGATTATACACTGTATAACATTACACATTGAATACAGAAGTTAGTGATTGAACTATATAACTGTATCTTTAGCTGATTTATACATATTATGATCCAAATATGGTAAAAAGAAGGGCAGGATTTGGGAAGGAGGAGTGTCAGTTTAGCAACACCCATGTATTGCAACAGAAAACTCGTGAGACTTGTTAGAGAAATATTAATACACTTCAGTTAATATCTGGTCTAGACAGATAAAAAAGTCAAACATTTTCTGTCCTTTCTTAGGAACAAATGTTTTACTTTACTATTATTTTCTGTTTTGATTACAGCAATCATTAAACCAGCTTAATAGAATGACTTCCTGTTATGTCGTTCATGAGGCTCCTGTACGAAGAGTTGCTATCTTTGGAGGGACTCATGGCAATGAGTTATCAGGGGTATTTTTGGTCAAGCATTGGCAAGAGAATGGAGATGAGATTCAAAGAACAGGGCTGGAAGTGAGACCGTTTATTACCAACCCAAGAGCTGTGAAGAAATGTACTAGATACATTGACTGTGACCTGAACCGAGTTTTTGATCCTGATAATCTTGGGTAAGAATAACTGAGTGCTTGTATATTTTTAGTTTTCTATCTTAAATGTTATCAGGAGCTTCTTTTATTATTTTATTGGTAAAATTTTTACATGAACACCAATATTTTCTTGACAGTGCAATCACATGATATTGTTCCCTGACCTTTAACCCAGAAAGACCAAATAGAATGTACTTAGTTGCTTCATTGTTTAAATAGTGCTATTGCAACACGAGACAAATTATCACAGAAAGTTAGACTATATTTAAAATCAATATAAAATTTGCTTATTCATGTAAAGTTAAAGTATTGCTATGACTCTGAGTGACAATGTCATTTCTCACGTCTTGAAACCCCTTGGGCAATTTAACTTTTGGACTGTTGTTAATGTCACTGTACTGGTAGCCACATACCCAGTTGTTAAAACTCAAAGATATTTAAATATAGATAAATATGATATCATGTATCTCTGAGAAAAAACAAATGTTTTATAAATATTGAGAGTATTTTAAATTTCAGTCACATATAGTGTAGAATGAAATGTGAAAACAGTCAAGTTTGAAATATGCATAGTATGGCAAAATTATACAGACAAAATTGTCAGTAAATTAAGTGATCCCACTGTATTTCTTTATTTACATAATCTAAAACAAAGTGTAACTATTCCAATTTAAGAGGCTTATTTTACAATGATAAATGACATTTGTGTTAGCTCTGTGTTTGAGATGTTAACTGTCGAAATGGACTTTGGTAGGTGAATCAAGCATTTTTAAGTATGATATATCTGCATGCTCAACAGCTAATTATGCAACACAAAGGTCCTGATGGGAAAGGTGGATAACAGCAAAGACCATTTTATCTAAGGGAGAATTGTTTTATTGGTAGTTTCCCTTAGAAGGTAAATACTTGGCAAGAGACAAAGGTCTGCACCAACTTTTAAACTATTTAAGCATACATATACTTATGCATTTAGAATAATTTGTCTTCCTCTTTATTATTTCACCTGCTTTGAAATTGGAATGGTTTAACAAATGTACTGTCAGCTTATCTAATTTAAAGTACAGTATTTCTTCTTAAATGCTTTTTGTATAACTTTTACTAATATTTCTCAGTAAATCCCAACAGATTACTCAAGACTAGAGCATTAGTAAGTATATTTAGAAGACTATTATACTTTTTTTTTTCTGATGTGAAGACATAGTTACCAATAGCTTTACAAAAATAGAGTGTGATATCCCACCCCACTGGAGGTAATGGCATAGCTCTCATTGACTTCAAAACAGCAGGATTTTACCCAGAGTACTTACATCTTTCCCCTATCCCAAGAAGTTCTGTTTCAATTAAATTAAAGCACAAAGATAATCTATAGGTATATGACATATCAGATGCCATTTTACAATGAAATTAATAAAGTACAGTACATTCAACTATAAAATTTCACAACCATAAACTACCGGTCTATTAAAAATAACAATTTGATTTAGTTTTGAAGACATTGAGATGGAACTTACTAAAATCTTGAGGGAAAGAATTCCAGATGGAATCCATAAGTATCATCTGCTTTATGGAGCGAGAGGACCCAAACCAAGGGATCGTAAGAATCTGGTCAGAATATGAAAAGTAAGAAGATGATCAAAAAGGAAACAAGCCATGAAAAACATAGATCAGGACCAAGGTCTAAGGGCATGAACTAGCTCTTAAAAGACTTCTATGTTCAACAGATGCTGGATTAGGCCCTAGAAATGACTTTACATGGTGCATAAATCTTGTGCTGCCTTTCTATGCAGAGGGAGAATTTCAACCATTGTGAACTGGGAGCCCATGCAAAGTAGTAAAGCAGAAGTAATGTAAAATACCATTTTAGATTAGGTGAGAAATCTTGCAAAATACTGATAGAGACAACAGCAAGACACATTGCCTACTAGCATTTATACTTGTTGAATTCAAGCACAACCTGTTACAGGTCAAACAGTTTGACAGGGTAATTGCATATGATATATCGATTCTAATCAATTATGGAAAAATCAAATGAAAAGGATACTCTATTTTTTGTTGACAGCAAAGCTATAGAATTTAATTAATTTATTTGTACTAATATTAACAGCAGGCAAATCACAGAAGATATTCCATATGAAGTGAGAAGGGCTCAGGAAATCAATCATGTATTTGGTCCAAAAAATAGTAATGATGCCTATGACATTATTTTTGACCTTCACAACACAACTTCTAACATGGGTGGCACTCTTATTCTTGAAAACTCCAGGAATAACTTTACAATCCAGATGTTTCATTACATTAAGGTAAAACTAATTTTTAATAAACTTTGAGAATAAATTTAGATTTGTATTTGAAACATATTACTGTATATCAACTTTGTGCCTTTATTTAAATACATTTATGTTGTTTTATTTTGCTAAAATGTTTGGTAAAGAATATAAAACTAACTATAGAATGGGATATTTACTATCACAAAGAATTATTAAATTGGATCTGGTTAGTACTGATTCCAACCTTTCATGATAACAATTGATAGATACAGCACTAGTAAATAAATTACCAGTAAGACAAATGTGGGGCCAGCAGCAAAAAATAACACACACCAAATTAATAAAAACTTACAGATCATTGGGTCTGTTTTTAAACTAGTCTGTCATAAAGCTGGAAAAAATTGTAGGCTGAATGCAAAATTTTGTAAGACATCAGGTATTTAAAATGCAGACTTGAAAAATGTATGGAATAAGGCTATGACAAAAGAAATCCTGATATACATTGGCTGCAGTACTAATAAGTGTTGAAAATGTTTAATCTTATTGATATTGCAAGTGACACAAATTTAGGGTGAAACTTTCAAAAGTGCATCATGTTGGCCTGTTATCTTACTGAAGTTAATGATAAGCCTCCTATTGTCTTTAATGGGAGCAAAATTAGGTCAATATGGTATATTCTGAAGATCCCCTCCCCTTAATTCATATACTTCAAGAGAAGATATTTCATATACTTTGACATATGATATTTAACTTTCATCGTGTCCCATCCCTCTGTTTATATATTGTTCAAAGATGTGGTCAGTTTATGTGTAAGAGTATATGAAGATTGGCATACAGCTAATCAAAATGTAGAAATGATAGGCAGTAATCTAGAAAGGAATGGACAGGAAGGCTTTCTGCCAAGATATATAAAAGAACTGGGCTAACTCACTGTGTGTGTCTCATAAGAGAATCTAACCCTACCTAGAAGAAAAATATTTGAAATCTGTCCTAAAGCAATTTGATTCTGGGTAAATTAAGACTGGGACTGTGTTCATTTATATTAGTCTGCAGCAAAGTTCAGTGGAGCATGCCTGTCATGAACTAAGGGAAAGCAGACCAACAAATATAGCTTTGTATGTTTTCTAAAGATGTCCTACTTATTTTAGGGCCTTGAAATAAGAGCAACATATTGAAGACATTGTGTAAATCACTTCAGCATCAGTAGTCTTTTGTAGCGCAACATTTTTAATATTTGCATAACAAAGACTTTTTTTTGACAAATCTTCACAGAATGCTTTGGCTCCAGAATGCTGTCCTGTTTTCCTAATTGAACATCCTAACTTGAAATATGCAACAACTCGATCTATAGCAAAACACCCTGTTGGTAAATATGAATGTTGAGACCACTTTCCAATCCCCAGAAATTATGAAAATAGATGCCTATCTCCAAATATTTTTCTTTTTAAGTTGTTTCTTTAAGTTAAACAAATTTCTATGATGAGCTTCATCCACCTGCTTTGTAATCGTATGGACTTGATTTGGTAAATAAATTATCCATTCTGCAAAAAGTGCCCCCCTTTTTTTTTTATACTCAATCAAGATGCTTTTTGTAAGAACAATATTTTATTGGAGATATTTATAATATTTTAGGATAGAAAGTAAATTGTGTTGTTTGATTAACGGCAGTACTGATGTTTAACTCAGAAGAGGTATTTATTTCTCATAAATAAAACTAGGATGCAATGTTGGTTGTTAACCAGAAGAGGGATGGTGGGATACAGGAAAGAGAAATTGTGTCTGAACTGAAGTGGCTAACCTGTTCCTTTATACTACAATAGACAGGATAACATTAGAGAGATATTGCATTATTTTGCCTCCAATGTTAATTAAACTGGTAATTCTAAAACAGTAAGCACAGACACACACAGGCATGTATGTTTTTAGTGTGCATTTTAAACATGTGACATACAATGTCTATCAATATCTCCCTCATTTGTACACAGGTGTGGAAGTTGGGCCTCAGCCCCAAGGAGTTCTTAGAGCTGATATTTTGGACAAAATGAGAAAGATTATCAAACATGGCCTTGATTTTGTGCACATTTTTAATAAAGGTACAGTAAATCATGCAAGCATGAACACTCCTATTTTCTGCTAGTATCTCATTGCAAAAAGAGTAGATTTTTTTTAAATAAATGAAGCTACAGCATTTTGCAGTGAAACAAATGCAACTCATATTTTGTATTATTATTGTAGTATTAATAATAAGTTCATTCATACAGTCTTTAATAAATTATTTACAATTTATTTTACTCAGACTGAATTACAGCATGATGAATAATTATATAAGAATCTTGGAACTGAAAATTGCACTTAAGCCTTAAGAATTTCTGTTAATGATTTTTGCCCTTTTCATTGAATCTTGAGAATCTAGAACTATGGTGAAACTTGATTCATAGCTTCTAGGTCTGGAAGGGACCTTGAGAGGTCATCGAGTCCAGTCCCCTGCCCTCATGGCAGGACCAAATACTGTCTAGACCATCCCTGATAGACATTTATCTAACCTACTCTTAAGTATCTCCAGAGATGAAGATTCCACAACTCCCTAGGCAATTTATCAGTGTTTAACCACCGACAGACCAACTTTTTCCCTAATTCACCTAACCCGTCGCCTTGCTGCTGCAGTTTAGTCGCACTCTTCTTGTCATTCCTAGAGCTAAGGTGAACAAGTTTTCTCCCTCCTCCTGTATGCACACCCTTTTAGCATCCCTAAAAACTGCTATCATATGCCCTCCAGTCTTCTCTTTTCCAAACTAAACAAACCCCAATTCTTTCGCCTTCTTCACAGGCCATGTCTCAGGGACTTTAATTCATATCTTGTTGCTCGTTCTCTGGACCTCCTCCAGTTTTCCACATCTTTCTTGAAATATCGGTGCCCGAACTGACACAGCTACCCACTGAGGCCTAACCAGCGCAGAGTAAGCTGAAGAATGAACTTCTGTGTCTTGCTCATCAACAACCTCTTTAATGCATCCCAAAACTCACATTGCTTTTTTGCAAAGCCTTACACTGTTGATCATATGTTGTGTGTGGTCCTACTATAACCTAATCCCTTTCTGCCGTACTCCTTCCTGGACAGTCTCTTCCCATTTTGTATGTGTGAAACTGGATTGTCCTTCCTAAGTCAAGGCACTTGCAATTGTCTTGTTAAACTGTTCATCCCGTTTACTCAGAGCATTTCGTCCATTTGTCCCAGATCATTTTGAATTATGCCCCTGTCCTCCAAGAGCAAGTTGCATCTTCCCAGTTTGGTATCATCTGCAAACTTAATAGGCATACTTTCTATGCCAATATCTAAGTTGTTGATGAAGATATTGAACAGAGCCGGTCCCAAAACAGACCCCTGCGGAACCCCACTTGTTATACCTTTCCAGCAGGATCCTACAAGATATGTCATAGATATAAGGTGGTAGTTCAAAACTGTGTTCAAAACTTATTTTATAGTAACTGTATGCTGAGAGTGCTATATAAACAAGAAACATTTATAATGAGCAGCTTATTCATTTCCATTTCTTACGTATACCTTTACCTCAAATCATTTTATGAGGTAAACGTATACCTTTACCTCAAATCATTTTATGCACCTACATGAAGTCAATACATAGTTGTTATAAATTAAAATATCTTTGTATTGGGAAAGTTTTTGCTTGACTGCTGATTGTCAGTTTATTCTTGAAGCAGTGACATAGGCATGCATCAGTGCCATCTAAGAATTCCACATTATTGTGTCAGAAAACAAGAACTGCATGCAATCCCATCAATATCATTCCCTAACTATTAAATAATAGTGTCAGATTTTATGAATTCCTCATCTACAAAATAAATTTATTACTGTGTATGCAGTGATTGAGATCCGTGATTTTAACAATACTGTTCAAATTTAGATCCAGATTTTTATGCAATGCTAAGCAACTGGGTCATCAATCAGCAACCTGACCTTCATGGGATAGGAAATCTGGAGCTAGACATATTCATGTTTCTTGAGTTAATTACTAACTGATAAACTATGAACAGATACAAATGAATGACTTCAGCCACTTTAAATAAATGAGATGTACTATTTAACTGGTAATTTGCTGACATGACATTTAAAAATATATTTATCCTTTCTAGGAAAGGAATTTCCACCATGTACAATTGAAATTTACAAAATAATGGAAAAAGTAGATTATCCCAGGAATAAAAATGGTGAAATTACTGCTGTTATTCACCCTAGCCTGCAGGTAAAATCTATCATTCTTCATTTACAACATTTTTATAGGAATTCCATTTGATGTTTGGTTTATGGTATATCATCAAATAAGATATTTACAATTATGTCAGACCCACCAATGGAGAGATTGAAGTTTTAGAACCATTCATATAAGTTTTATAACTAATGGTTTACAGTATTTCGGTAATTGAATTGGGAAGTTCTAAACTCAGTTTTGAACAAAAAGTCAAGGAAAAGTCAAGGAAAAGCAAGTATGGTATACTTTCATTCTCAACAGGTACTTCCAATTATGGGAGCCAAACGTTTGAGAAACCTTGGGCCTGATTTTCAGAGTTGCTGAGCATTAACAGTTCCCATTTATTTCACCTGGAATAGTGAGTGCTCAGCACTTTTAAAAATCAGGCCCAAGATGCATGCCTGAGGTCAGGCATCCCAAATCAGTGGAGCTTTGAAAGTTTTGGCCATAAACTGCACAGAGTAGTCTAACTATGCATAATAAACTTAAGAATCTTATATGAAAGTTATAAAAAATATGAAAGTGAAAATATAATCTATTTTCTAACATAATCTATAATCTAATTTCCTGTAAGGATCAAGACTGGCAGCCACTGAACAATGGGGAGCCTATATTTTTAACTATTGATGGAGAGACCATTAATTATGAAGGGGATTGTACAGTATACCCAACATTTGTGAATGAGGCTGCATATTATGAAAAGAAACAAGCTTTTGTAAAAACAGTCAAAGTAAAACTTACTGCAAAAGGTATCAGATCCTCTTTGTCTTAGAGCTAGGACATTTGTAAAAGATTATGAAACTTTTTTAGACATATGGCAAAATTCATAGCTGATTTCTACTCCATGTAATCCAGGTGAAGTCAGTGGGGATTTATGGACCATAAGTCAATGGAGAAGTTAACCCTTAATTTAAAATTGTGTATTAATTAAATTTTACTAAGCACTTTGAAGATGAGAAGCACTTTTGAAATGCAAAAGTATTATTTTTAGCCATGTTCAATAGTTTATTGCAGATACTAGAAATAAATATTACTAGTTTATATAGCTGATTATTTAATGCATTCTGAAAAACTGTGTCTATATAATATACCAAATTATTGATCAGTGTTAACTTTTATATAAAGATTTTCCTACATTTAAATTTTAAATCTTTCCCAAATGTTATTCAGAGTTGTGCAACCTGAAGTCTCCATTACTGAAAAAATACACATTGCATTAGGAAATGTTTTCAATTTGAGTAAGAAAGTTACTCTGAATAAAATAAAATGGAAACCAGTGTGGCAAGGCACCTTCTCAGTCTCCCCACTCTCTGCTGCTTTTAGCCCTGGCAAGACAGGCTCAGGTAACGCAGTCCCCCTTAGGACATGGGGGAAGTCTGCTCCCCATATCTCCACCAGTCCTGTTTAGCAAATTCTTACTCCCTTGTGGGAGAAAGTACTGCCTCTCCTCCTGGTGGGTCTCACTGTTTCACTACTCCTGGCAGTAAGACTCCTTCTCTCTCTGCTCTCCTCCTCTTCCTTCCACAGGGAAGGGTTTAAAAATGTCTCAGGCAGCCCCAAGTTGGAATCAGCTGATCCTAATTAACCTCAGGTAGCTCCCCCCCAGCTGATTTCTAATTTGCTACCTTGGTAACCCTTTCACAGCTGAACCTGATTGACCTGTGGTTGTCTCTCAGTTGATAAGGAGGAGGGCCTTTTAACCCTCTGGTACTGATTCCTACCCCTCCCTTGCAGCTGTCTGTCCTGAGTTTATCACACCAGGTATACTTCAAATATTATCTAGTTAATGTTAAAGACAAATAAATCAAAAATTGATTTTGTTGAGTTAGTGGCATATGTTTAAATCAAATATTATGTGCCCAGGAATGTACTGGTACAATATTATACTTCATGGTCAATATTTGTGGAAAGTGTAAGAATTTTGATGAAAATATGATAAAATTTCTGCAGCAATGAAAATACAACGCATTCTGTAATTGCAAAGTTTTTCAATTACATCTACACGTTGTCTAGCTATGCCAAAAGAAGGACAGGAGAAATTTGACATTGGTTTAATCAGGCTGCAACTTTATTACTAGATGTCTGGGACAACCTGGCAGATAACAATGTACAGTGCAGATAACCCCATGTTTATTCCATAATTACCTAGGGGACTTTTACCAACTCCCCCTCTTTTTCCATCCATGTCCATCCAGCAAATCCATTGCTGGGACCTTACCATCCACCCCCCACCTTCCAGGAGCGCTAAGGTTGCCTATAATAATGGGGGGTTGGCCCCCTGACATACCAATCATAGGAGTTCCCAACCTTATAATTAACACCTCTTTTTAAGTCTTTTTCCAAGCCATTTATCTGGTCACTGTATACCTTTCCTATGGAGTACCTGCACTGGACATCTGCCACAAGGAGCCACCAGCAATTAGCTTGGCTGCCTCCTCCCCACACGTACTTGGGTTCCCAGACATCTTCTAATGCCATGTTTTATACCAGTTAAAACATGACACCACCTAAGTCGGACAGGTGAACCCCATGCTCCCAAAACAACTCTGCTGCCCCATATACTATGCCAGGATGTGAAATTACTATCTTTCCTATGGTCCCAAGCAATTTGGCCACCTTCCTGTTCACATACCTCCTTGTCTTGTCCATCCTGGGGCAACTCACGGCTCCCCGACAGATCCTGAAGCATGAAGCATGTCTGACCAAATCATATTAAGTCCTGAAAAAAGTTCAAGGATCAGCCCCCAAGTCCCTCCTTGCTCTGAGCATTAGTTCCACCCCTTTAAGCTTTCCCAAATTGTCTTCCCAAAAATGCACCACATTATATCTGGGGGCTGCTGACAGGCCTGCACAGCATATAGCATCAGTATTAGTTGATCCCATAACTTGACCCTCCTTGCATGCTGACTGAGTATCACCTCATCACCAAAGCCTAGCTATGAACCTTTGGGCAACCCTGGACATGTGGCTATAGGCACAAAATACAATACTATGCCTGCAGATCCACACCATTGTCTGCATGGCTGGTCGTTCAATATCTGTAATGAGATTACGATAAATTAATGCTGACTTACCGCCTGAGGTCTTACATACATTCAGTATGCATCTGAATGCAAACACCCAATTGCCTAGATTGCCTCTGCTCCCATACCTGTGCTGCTGCCGTTGCCGCCCTGATTCTGAATGAGTGGAACCAAATGAAAGGGCTGACAGCCCCAACCTCATCAGCCCCCGTCTCAACCCAATAACAAATCAATATGCTATGAGGGGACTCCCATCACCATACATTAAAAGGGGGCCTTTCCCCTTTTGCCGTATAACCCTGTAGGCCTTCAAAGCCCGAACTGGGCAGACCCCAGGCTCACCACCCTGCCAGAGGATCACAGATTCACCCCAGCTGACTTGATCTGGCTTTGACCGTCGGAAGTGTAATATTATTGAATGCTCCTGCCATTGCATATCCCGCAGTTGCAAAGCCCTTCCTGTTGAGTCCCTACCAGACCCAGATACTAGCTCACTGATCCTGAAAGCACCAAAAACTGCTGTCAAGAATGCAGCCCTGAACAAGGCCGCCTCCTGTTCATTATGAAATACATCGCCAAGGATCTGAACAAGTTCCCTAAGTATGTAAGCCGTGATGGAATGATGGGAATCCAACCTAGGTCCACCAGTACGCGACCACCCAGCCAAAAACCTTCCAACTAAAAAACCACTGCAAAGATCAGGATACCATTTAGTCTACTGATGAATGTAATGGCAGAAAGGCAATTCAAGATTGTGGAGGACACCAGTTGACGGTTTGCCAATCACAGCACGTGCCACCGCATCTGTTCCTTTGTAATGGACCATATTGCTGACTGGTCTTCCTAATCCTGAAATTGCATGAAATCATTAAAACTTCTCTCACAACCCTGCCACGTGCATGGAGCAACTGATCTCCGCACCACACTGAAAACCATTCTACGCCAAGGTTCCATAGTACTAGTGGCATCTCCCTGGGTTCCTGGATGGCTCCTGGTGCCAACTCCAGAACTCTGTGGACCTGAAAATGAGACAAGGCCTGTGCTATGCCATTGTCAATGCCAAGGAGGTTATGAAGCAATGTAATTCCCTGAAGCCTTTCCGGGGGCCAAGATTTGGGGCAAAACACATAAAAGGGATAAGAATCTCCATTAAACCCAGCCCACCAATTTGACCCAACACCCTTGCTGGGGTAGTCCCACCGGAGGCCACAGCCCATTCCATTGCTGCTTGAAACTAGCCTTGGGGGAAACCCACAAGTTGTCCACAGGCAATTGGCTGGATGGCCCTGCCCTGTACCCCGAATTCATTCTTCTTTAATTATTGCCTTAACATAGCCAAACCCTACTCTTGACTTTAATCATTATTATTTTATATAAAGGGGATAAGAACACCCATTAAAAAATCCAGCACATAAATTTGACCCATTGGCTTTGCTGGAGTAGTCCCACAGGAAGCCTTAGCCCATTCCAATGCTTGAAGCTGGCCCCTTGTACCGGCCTGCCTTCTGTCACCCACATCCTGTTCAAACAGGGCCTACTTGCAGGTGGCATTTGTTCTACCCTGTGTCCTATACCTCCCCTCACCATTGTGGCAGGAATGTGCTGTATGAGACCCAAAACATGTTTTGCATGCATGCCTGAATGTATAGATCTTGCAAAAGCCACTGCTATAAAGAAATGTATGCCTGTGAATGTATTGCATGCCTGCCCAGTTGGTAACAGCAACTGCTGTGATTAGATGTATGCCACTGAATGTACTGCATGTCCATCCGATTATATTTATGTATCTAACAAAGCCGGGCTTCTCTCTGGGTAAGCTTCAAATGTAACACAAGCATAGCTAAGGAATGCAGCCTTAGCAAGACACGGCTCCCATGGCTGTCCCCATGTTTGAGGAACTTACAGGTAGCCTGTATCAGCCGTGCAGTACCCTGCATCTGCTTATGGGGGCGGAGAGGGGCAACTGAGACAGTTTCTGGCTGGCCCATGTGATACCCCATCATGGGTTTTTTTGTTTTTTTTGTGGGGTAAAACCTCAGAGGAATCACTTGTGCCTGCAGTCCCCACCTTTGCCATGTCATTTTGGTATCAGGATCCTCATTTAACTGATCCTGTCCTCAGTGTCTGCCTCATCTCCTGCAATCACTTGAGTGGAATGTCCTAGAACTGGGCGAACCATTACGCCTTGTTCGGCCTTGCAAAGCTGTGGAAACAGCCTCAGATGCAATAACCCTGATTACTTGTATCAAATCCCAGCTGACTGTCCCACCATCAAACGCAGCCAGCTCACTTGCCTGGGTGAGTGCCTCACCTTGAGACCCTTGCCCAAGCCTGATAGGCTGCCCTTGGCACTATCAGGCACTATCCCAGTCTCCCCCAGCTCCTCGCTCTTGTTGCAAGGATCCTGCCCGTGGCTCACCCATCCCAAATAACTGCACTCCGTCCACCCTGTGCAGGGTTTAATTCGTCCCCTGTCCCATGACACTAACTGAGAGGGTGAAGCAAAATTCCATTCCCTTGCTGTTTCCTGCCCACAGCAGGTAAAACAGAAACCCTGTTCCCTAAACCTCTGTGCACTGCACAGCTGCTATGAGAGGGGGCCGCACTCCTCCCTCTACTAAAGGGACAGAATCTGGCTACGAGCTGCTTTGCTACTCAACGGCACCTCCCTTTGTGAATTCACTCTGCTATGCCTGCTTTGCCCCGCCTGAACCAGGGGAAATAGAGAATTAATCTTCCCCTTGTTCCTCCCCGCTCTCATTGTTCTATGTCTGCCAGGAGTCGTGCCGACAAAGGCCTGGTTCTCTATTCTGAGACTGAAGTGGGAGGAGGGCTTTCTCCCTCCTCCCTGCTCTCCTTCCACGTGGGTGCAGCCGAGTTAAACTGTAATCCGGAGAACTACTAAGGCCTGGTCTACACTACGCATTTAAACAGAATTTAGCAGCATTAAACCGATTTAACCCTGCACCCGTCCACACAACGAGGCCCTTTATATCGATATAAAGGACTCTTTAAACCAGTTTCTGTACTCGTCCCCGATGAGAGGAGTAGCGCTGAAATCGATATTGCCCTGTCGGATTAGGGTTAGTGTGGCCACAAATCGACGGTATTGGCCTCCCGGATGGTATCCCACAGTGCACCACTGTGATTGCTCTGGAAAGCAATCTGAACTCGGATGCACTGGCCAGGTAGACAGGAAAAGCCCCGCAAACTTTTGAATTTCATTTCCTGTTTGGCCAGCATGGAGCTCTGATCAGCACGGGTGGCGATGCGGTCCCAAATCCAAAAAGAGCTCCAGCATGGACTGTACGGGAAACTGGATGCTGATTGGCTGTATGGGGAGACAAAATCTGTTCTATCAGAGCTCGTTACAGAAGACGAAATGCCAAAAGCATTTGAAAAAAATCTCCAGGTCTATGATACAGAGTTCACATCACAGTGCTGTGTAACAAGTTGTAATGGAAAGCCAAAGCATCAATGATGCTCATGGAGGGAAAGGGAAGGGGTACTGAGGCTGCCAGCTACCCACAGTCCCCGCAGTCTCTGAAAAGCATTTGCATTCTTGCTGAGCTCCTAAATGCTGTAGGGTCAAACACATTGTCAGGGTGGTTTTCAGGTATATCTCATCTAATTACGCCCCCCTGTGAAAGAAAAGGCGAAAAAAATCGTTCTGACTTTTTTGCATGTGTCACCATGTCTATTGCATGCTGCTGGTAGCGCAGTGCTGCGGCACTGACAGCAGGATCCTCTCCCTCCCTTCCCTGGTGGGCAGACGGACAGTGCAGAAGGACTGGTAGCCGTCCTCATCATCATCGTGAGTGCTCCTGGCGCTCAGGTAGGTCGGCCGTCCGGGCGCTTGGTAAAAATAGGAATGACCCGTCATGGTCCCCGCAATGGTAACAGAACGGCTGGTAACCCCTCTCATCCAATAGCACTGGGGGGCTGGAGCTCCATCAGCCCCTATCCTTTGATGTCTAAAGAAAAGATTCTGTACTGGCCTGGACTATCATAGCAGCGGGATGGCTGGGGCTCCCCCCGCCCCATTAATGTCCTGCTGGCTATTATAGCAAGCTGCAGGCTGCCTCCTGCTATTTTATCTCACTAAAAATCTAGTGTTTCTTATGCCTGCAATTCTTTATTACTTCATCACACAATGTGCGAGACACTGCAATGGCACCCCAGAGGTTGGGGGAGGAGGGAAGCAATGGGTGGGGTTGTTTGGCAGGGGCATCCCCTGAATGCATTGGCAGCTCATCATTTCTGCGGGGATTGAATAACTGTCTCTGAATACACTGCCCATATTTTAGGCAGAACTGACTCTGTTATTTTTAGATACCACATAAAGGAGGGAAGCCCGGGGAATCATTCCATTTTTGTCCTTATGTCCCCTAGGCCTGACCTCAGGCGAAGGTCAGCCAAGGAGGCACGCATGAGCAGCAGCAGACGGTACAGAACGACTGATAACCGGCATCTATTGCAAATTACAATGGCATGGCAGACGGTACAGAACAACTGATAACTGTCCTCTGCTATCTTCTAAAGGCAAATGAATGCTGCTGTGTAGCGCTGGCAGTACTGGCCTCTGTCAGGCGGCATCCAGACATCGGTGACAGTGACAAAAGGCAAAATGGGCTCCATTTGGTTGCCATGCTATGGCGTCTGGTCCAGGGCATCCCAGGAAAAAAAGACGCAAAATGATTTGTCTGCCGGTTGCTTCACGGAGGAAGGAATGATGACTGACATTACCCAGAATACCCGGACACTGGTTTGTATGCACCATCAGCATTGGGATCTCACCCAGAATTCAATGAGGCGGGGTAGACTGCGGGAACTATGGGATCGCTATGGGATAGCTACTCACAGTGCAACCTCCAGTATAATCGACGGGCTAGCCTTGGAGATGGATGCACCCACGACTTAATGTCTTTAGTGTGGCGCTTGCACCGTACTTATCACAATCTGGTTTTAAAAACGCAGTTATGTTAAATCAGAATAATTCCATAGTGTAGACATACCTCTGAGACTTGCTGCTTACGTTCCTGCTTTATCCTGGACCGGAAGTGGGGGGAAGGGCTTGGCTTGCCTCACCGCCCTGCTTCGCTTCCATGTGGACCAAGTAAGAGCTGAACACTGGAAGGCCCTCCTGCCTCAGCCTGGTCTATGTAAAGAAAGGCTCTCGGTCCATGCTTGCTCCTTAAACCCTGCATTCCCAGGGGATGTAGCGACCACTGTGCTCCTTTTGGCAGAAGTTTTCATCTCTCTGATCAGCACGGGCGGCGATGCGGTCCCAAATCCAAAAAGAGCTCCAGCATGGACTGTACGGGAGATACTGGATCTGATTGCTGTATGGGGAGACAAATCTGTTCTATCAGAGCTCCGTTACAGAAGACGAAATGCCAAAGCATTTGAAAAAAATCTCCAGGCTATGATACAGAGTTCACATCACAGTGCTGTGTAACAAGTGTAATGGAAAGCCAAAGCATCAAATGGATGCTCATGGAGGAAGGGAGGGGGTACTGAGGACTCCAGCTATCCCACAGCCCCCGCAGTCTCTGAAAAGCATTTGCATTCTTGGCTGAGCTCCTAATGCCTGTAGGGTCAAACACATTGTCCAGGGTGGTTCAGGGTATATCTCATCAATTTACTCCCCCCTGTGAAAGAAAAGGGAAAAAAATCGTTTCTTGACTTTTTTCAGTGTCACCATATGTCTATTGCATGCTGCTGGTAGACGCAGTGCTGCGGCACTGAACAGCAGGATCCTCTCCCCTCCCTTCCCTGGTGGCAGACGGTACAGTGCAGAAGGACTGGTAGCCGTCCTCATCATCATCCCGTGAGTGCTCCTGGCTGGCCTCAGGTGAGGTCGGCCGGGGGCGCTTGGGTAAAAATAGGAATGACTCCCCGTCATTCCCGGCAGATGGTACAGAACGGCTGGTAACCCTCTTCATCATAGCAACTGGGGGCTGAGCTCCATCAGCCCCCTCTCCTTTGATGTCTAAAGAAAAGATTCTGTACTGCCTGGACTATCATAGCAGCGGGATGCTGGGCTCCTCTCCCCGCCACCATTTAATGTCCTGCCTGGGCTATTATAGCAGCTAGAGGCTGCCTCCTGCTCATTTTATCTCACTAAAAAGTCAGTGTTTCTTATTCCTGCATTCTTTATTACTTCATCACACAAATGTGGGAGACACTGCAATGGCAGCCCAGAAGGGTTGGGGGAGGAGGGAAGCAATGGGTGGGGTTGTTGCAGGGGCACCCCCTAGAATGGCATGCAGCTCATCATTTCTGCGGGATCTGAAACTGGTTCTCTAATACACTTGCCCCATATTTTAGGCAGGACTGACTCTATTTTTAGATACAACATAAAGGAGGGAAGGCCCCGGGGAATCATTCCCATTTTTGTCTTTATGCCCCTGGCTGACCTCAGCGAAGGTCAGCCAGGAGCACCCATGACAGCAGCAGACGGTACAGAACGACTGATAACCGTCATCTCATTGCCAATTTACAATGGCATGGCAGACGGTACAGAACAACTGATAACTGTCTCTGCTATCTTCTAAAGGCAAATGAATGCTGCTGTGTAGCGCTGGCAGTACTGGCCTCTGTCAGGCGGCATCCAGACATCGGTGACAGTGACAAAAGGCAAAATGGGCTCCATTTGGTTGCCATGCTATGGCGTCTGGTCCAGGGCATCCCAGGAAAAAAAGACGCAAAATGATTTGTCTGCCGGTTGCTTCACGGAGGAAGGAATGATGACTGACATTACCCAGAATACCCGGACACTGGTTTGTATGCACCATCAGCATTGGGATCTCACCCAGAATTCAATGAGGCGGGGTAGACTGCGGGAACTATGGGATCGCTATGGGATAGCTACTCACAGTGCAACCTCCAGTATAATCGACGCTAGCCTTGGTACATGGATGCACACCACCGAATTAATGTGCTTAGTGTGGCCGCTTGCACTCGACTTTATACAATCTGTTTTACAAAACCAGTTTATGTAAAATCAGAATAATTCCATAGTGTAGACATACCCTGAGACTTGCTGCTAGTTCCTGCCTTTATCCTGGGACCGAAGTGGGGGGAAGGGCTTGGCTTGCTCACCGCCCTGCTTCGCTTCCATGTGGAGCCAAGTAGAGCTGAACACTGGAGCCCTCCTGCCTCAGCCTTGGTCTATGTAAAAAGAAAGGCTCTCGGTCCCATGCTGCTCCTTTTTAAACCCTGCATTCCCAGGGGATGTCAGCGACCACTGTGCTCCTTTTGCAGAAGTTTTCATCTGCCCTCCGCCAGCCAGCCAACCAACCATAAAGCACTGTTCCCTTCACTCACCAGACCTGCCAAAAAAAACACCTGCTTAAAGGTGGCACGGCGGTCATTATATGGAGCAATTTCAAAAAGAATGTTTGCATAGTGTATGATTTCGCAATTCTTGCATCCCAGAACTCCTGTTATTTATTTATATATGTAAACGAATGCAAGAACAGGCCCATATGTTACAGAATTGCTACATCCAACCTGGACACATAATTAACCTCACAAATGTATTAGAAACGTGTTGTAAAATAATTTGTTAATAAGATCAGTGAAAGCATCAGCAACTAACTTCCACTGGAGCCAATTGACAAATATGATGTATAGAGAGAGTTTTTCATTTCACTGCATAAACCATTTCCAAGTTGTGAACTCATTGACATGAGTTTTTTGTTGAAGACCAAGTTGTAAATTCTCTCTCTGATATATGAAAAAACATTAAAAGGATTCCATGTGGCGCTTACCAAGCTGCTGAAACTGTAATTTAGTGATTCTGTATCTGTAGGAACCAAGCCCGAGTATCACAGTGACAGAAAGAATGGGGGGCATAAATTAACTCGCTAAATATTTATTTTGTCATATCGGCATCAGTCGGGCTGATAAAGCATTAAAAACCGTGTGTATTATTTTTGATAGTTGCAGCAACTAACTATATCTCTTAAAAACACTGCAGTAACAAGTTGAAGGTTGTGTTAATTAAATGAAAAAGCAAGGGTTCTGATATTAGCAACCATCCTCAAAAATCAGTATCAGAAAAATATTAGTGATAACAATAAGATGCGCATGTCATTGCACAGGAAAGATAGCAACAAACAATTATTTAATGGGCCAGAAAACTATTGCACCTTCCTTTTCCTTTTAGAAGTGATGTCTTTCTTCTCCCTCACTCCCAACCAATATTCTTTATCCTTGCTTGGTGTTTCAATTGCAGTGTTAAGGCAATAATAAATACAGGAGAAAAATACATGTTTATTAAATTATCTACTTTATTTCTTTAATTTTAAATAAATATTACTGTATATCAAAAGCATAGAATTTGGCCTTCTCTACCTATTATTCATTATGGTCAAGGTCCTTGCAATCGTATTGCACAGAAATCACCTGGTACTGCGTGGTCTAGCTACGCTCTTTGGCCACAATGGCATAAGTGAAAAGCAACAAAGAATCCTGTGGCATCTTATAGACTAACAGACGTATTACTCTATAAGGTGCCACAGGACTCTTTGTTCCTTTTTACAGATCCAGACTAACACGGATATCCCTCGGATAAACGGCATAAGTGTATCCTGATTGGAAAACTACTAGAAGCAACCACACAAGATGACCAGAGTAAGGTTCTGTGTATGTGCTGTGTCTTCTCAGTTATATATATGAAGAGGAATGTTTTCCCAGGTAACTGACAGGCATAGGCGAATTAACCAAAAGGCAAACATGTGGCCCTACTGCAATATTCTTGGCTGACAATTTCCAAAAAAGCTATTGGCGCTGAAGAAATATTCCCATAAGACTCTGATTTCTTACTCACATATGCTACTAGGCCAAACATGGTTCAGCCATCACATTGACACCACCCATGAATCTTCTCCAATAGAAGTCAGCTTTGTTTTCTAAGATTTCAACTTTGTGGATTCTGTTTCAGTTCTGCTTGACATCTCTACAGGAGCTGTGCTTAGTAAGAGATAGAGGATACAGGGATCTATAGAAAGCCAATTAGTGACAACCACATTTACCATCTCCGCTAGCTCTGCACGCTGGTCCCTGCTGTGTAGTTTGTTTATGTCCTTTTGTCTTAAAACATTAGTCTTGTGGATCAGCTGACCCACTGTGGAGATAACTGAAGCAATTGTAAGGATCTAATGCATATCTTTCTGCCACACAAACACAGATCAAGATTTGGCTATATCTTTTCTGAATAGTCTCCTCAAAATAGAAATTAACAATGAAAATATTAGATCAGAATCCATGAAGACTAAAGCACATTCTACAGGAATACATTAATATTGAACATACATAGAGCAAAAATATTTCTTTTTATATACACACACACATACATAAAATAAAAAAACAAACATAATTCAAAGTTACATGTCTTGAGGACTGATCAAATAAAAAGTGCTACAGAAAGTGCAACATACAGTACTTTGAATTCAGAAGAGCTTAATGGTTCATAATTACAGTGCTTTAAACTGATTTTTTTTTAAATAATTTCTTCACAGATAAATATTTACTGCTCATCTCCCCAAAGCAGCAGGGATTGGGTATTAATTTAAACCCAAGAACAACACCCATGAGGTAAAAAGTATTCTGTTTAAGCACTAAAACATGACAAGAAGTGGTTTTTCAAGTGGTAATAACAAAAGGCCAAAGACCCAGTGATTTAAATCAACTCAAACAATGATCCCTCTTAAATGAATTAATTTTAGTGACCTATTGCTCTTATGAAAGGGAATGTATACATACAAATGAGGAGAAAGAACTAGAGATACAAAATTACCCTAAGCATTATAGACCAGAAAACAGATCCTGCAAGGTCAGTGAAAGTTGAAGGAGTTCATCTTTTCACAAAATGCTCATCACACTGTAGAATGAGGTCCATGATGATAACACTGGTAGCCAAAATGAAAACACCACTGTATCCAGAACTTTCAAAATTACATACTTCATATTGTGGTTCTACTTCAAAGCTGAAATGTCTTTTTTCATATTTTCAAAACTTAACTATTCTCAGTACACAAAATGATTTCTCCTAGATTAGAGAGATCAGTATAGAAAATACCGTACTGGACATCAAAGAGATTGGAATAATTTATCCAAAAGCAAAAATATTGTATTTTACATTTGTTTGATTTGTTTAACCTATAGAAAGTAAATAACTCTGTTTAAATGCCATCACACAAACTTTGACACCAGGAATTTTGTTCAAAAGGCTCAGTATAATGCTTAGTCCTGCCTTGAGTGCAGGGGACTGGACTAGATGACCTCTCAAGGTCCCTTCCAATTCTATGAGTCCCAAACAGAGCTAAATGCAATAGTCCCTTTTACTTTGGCTTCTCTCTCTTAATATGTGGGTTGAAGTCATTGGCTCATCAAAGAAAGTTTGTTCTCTGACTGTTTGCAGCTGTCCAGTATATAAATGTAGGATTTTACTGTTCATTTTCTTAACCTTCTTAAACAAACAAATATCAAGTACCATGTAACTAAACAGTGGTTTCTAGCAAATAGTCCATTTCATCAAATGTATTCAGGGTGTTTTTGCTATTACTTCTTGACGTATCTTGAATTCTATTGTAACCTACAAAATAAAATAAAATAATCATTTTTAAAACTTTGTATTACATTATTTTTGCAATAATTTAATTTTGCATATATTCTTTTTACTTTTTAAAATTGAATATTTTATTTGTTAAAAACACGTGGATTTATTTAATCAATAAATTGTAGATTAGTACCATAACTTGTATGAAACTGTTGTATCCCTGTCCGTTTGGCCATTATTGAGATTTTTTCCCCACCGAGTAATTATACATATTTCTAACCTTCATGTACTCACATAGCAAAGACTGGGGCCAATTGGCTATAAAGTTGTACTGAATATAGGAATTTCCATACTAAAATTACCAACTAATCTGGTATAATGCATTTGTTGTTGGTCTTTACCTGTTGCAAAATGGTCTAACCTCCTAAGAAAATGTATTTAAAGTGGCTGCAGAGTACATAGCAGGTTATTTAAAATAGCCTGTTTTTTTCCTTTGTAACATACACGTGTCCTGCTAATCAAATCTTTGCAAAAGGCCTAGAGCAAGATTTTCAAAGGTATTTTAGACAATTAAATTAATTTCAATGGGAGTAAGGTACCTAAATTTACTTAGGTTCCTAATAGGATTTACAAAAAAAAAAAAACTATCTACATTTTTAGGCACCTAAATACCTTTGAAAATCTGGTCCCTACATATTTATGACCTTAATTCTGCAACTTGTTGTGAACAAGTGGATCCCTGAACGCACATGGAGCCTGCACAAAACAAATTGTAGGATCGGGGTCTAAATTTCCATTTATAAAGCTGAACTGAGAGCATATTAAGTTTCCTACTTATTAGCTTTTAAGTCAACTTAAATTTGAAAGAAAGCAGGCTTCCCATAAATCTGTGAGGAACAGGACACCAGGCTTGGTGGAACTTTTTATTTTCCTTTGAAATTCACCTGCCCCAAATATTGACGTCAATATCTTGTTTACTAAATTCATGTTTATGTATCTGGTATATATTTCTCATCTTAGTATTGTTAGAATTTAGATTTTAGCAACATTCAAGTTTAAAGATGTAAAATATATATTTAACTCCTAAAAAGAACAAAAAAAAAGCTTTAATACATTAGTATATTAATCTAAAGATATTTTAAAGTTAACAGTACCTGTTGGCCCTGGATCTTCATTAATAAATGAAACATGTGTTTTCCATTCAGTCCATTTCACTTCATTAATCCTGTTTATATTGTATATAAATTGTTATTAGCATGAATTATCTCCAGGTTCATAGCTACACTTCCTCTTTTGTTTCTTAATTATTTCTTGGAATTGTCATGGTACATCATCAATACACGTTTTACCAGTATGGAAACAGGGCCAGCTCCAGGCACCAGCTAAAGAAGCAGGTGCTTGGGGTGGCCAATTCCAAGGGCCGGCACATCCAGGTCTTCGTCAGCAAGTCCCTCAGTCCCTCTCGGAACTAAGGACTTGCTGCTGAAGTGCCACCAAAGAACGGAGCGGCGCGATCATGCTGCTGCGGCTGCCTTTCCCCACCCCACTTGGGATGACAGAAAACCTAGAGTCGGCCCTGTGTGGAAAGTATCTATGTATTTTGAAGCATTATGCATTGTATTTAGCTGAGACTGTTTGCTCATTGAGCTATTTTATATTTTCATTCATTTGAAGCATACATTTGGAACTCACATTTCAGATGTGAATATGTGTCATAAAATATTATGGAACTATTTTGCAGTATGTTAATCATGTTAAAGAATACTCCATTGTAAATATAATTAGTTTTAAATTAACATTTATAAGAGATTACAAGTAATTAACATTCACAGCAGAGATTTAATAAGTGTGTATTAAAATCAAGTATGTATATGAGGAAATTCCCCTTTTTGCCTACAATCTTGTATTTTTAAAACTATATATTCCTATCTCTTACTAGCAACTGTTCATTGTAGAATATCCCAAACTGGATTTTTGCAGTTACCAATTTTGATTCTGCTTACAAAAATCCACACAAAAGAAGCAGAAATATGATTTTATAGATTTAAATGAAAATATTGTACAGTGGCTGTTATGAACAGACAACTCTGACGGTGCATTCAGAGGACACTCATCAAACAGTGCTTGAATGTAGTATTACCTTAAACATACTCTAGTGTCATTTTCAGCCACTTTACACAGTTCTCCCAACTGGAATTTTTTCTTCAGATATTTTGGTAACATTTTTTCAAATTCCAAAATGGTCCTGGCTCTCTGGTAATAATAAATAGTTAGTAACAGCATTGGAGTGTTCTTAACCACATTCAAAATTAATATTTTCTGCTTCATATTACATATTTCACATTTTAAAATTATTTTAATTTTCAGAGTATGTTCCCTTATTATATATCGTGCATCCACCAACAAATTTTACACTGAACACTGACACCAACAGTAGTAAACATTTAATACAGAGTACAGATGGTATTCATGTACCATTTGTAGGTACTTTTTATTTTTCTTTGAAATTCACCTGCCCCAAATATTGATCTCAATATCTTGTTTACTAAATTCATGTTTATGCATCTGGTAGGTACAAGCAGAAAGTCTAGAATTTCCCCAGTTACCATCAGCTCAGGGAGCTACACCCAGATAGGAGTCAGGAACCCCTGGCCTGGAACCTGTGCTAGAATTTAAAATTCTCATGCAACTCTCTGGCACAGCAGTGCCTCCCGATCAGGGAGCGATGTAGGTAGTTTCCAGACAGTCTACATAGGGGACTGAAGAATATGTTCACCTAGGCCGGCTGCGGGCTGAGCGGGGCCTGAGGCTGGGACCCCGGCTGGCAAGCGCCAGCAGTGGGGCTGTGCAGGGGCGGTAGCTGGGACCCCAGACCAGCAGTGTCAAATATCTTAAATATCCTCATCATGATCTGATATTTTCTGATTTCAGCGAAACTTTGTAAAAATGTCTAGGTCTTGACCAAGCCAAAGAGTATTAAGGTCTATGGCAGGAGTAGTCAATAGGCCACAGGCCAAATCCAGAGCTCCAGACAATTTTGATTGGATCAGAAAATATATTTTTTAAATTTATTATTATTATTATTATTATTATTTTCTTTGGAGTCTGGACCTTGACTATACCTTGACAGAAAAATTTGGACCTTGACAAAAAATAGTTGATTACCCCGGTCTATGGTTTAATACTGCAAACAAACCTGGAGTCTCCAAATGTGTTCACTCTCTTTTGAAATATTTTCCACTGTTTCTCCCATTAATGCAATCAGCATGTTCAGAAGGAGAACAAAAGTCAACAATACATAAGTTATGAGAAGAAGAAGAAACAGCACGGGATATTTTGAATTCTGTTGGATCTCCAGATCTCCCAATCCTATGGTAAGTTTAAAAAGCTCCATCAGAACAGCGCCCAAACTCCTGTGGGAATGACATTTACTGTCATTTGGGCACGTCTCAATCAACGCAGCAAGAGCTAAATAAGAAGCAAATGAAAAATCCATTTTACTTATAAATATTTTACAATTTATATAACATCTTTTATACCAAAGCATAATAAAGTGCAATATATACTAGAAAGAGACACAAATCCAGCAACTGTCCAGCAACATACAGCAACAGAAGATGATAGTTTCGCAAAGGAAGTTAAGAATACCATATCGAGTTGAAACTTATAGGCAGTTTAGTTAGACAGAATGTAATTATATTTATAGGTATTTAGCCAGAACACTAGATTTAAACACTCTTACAAAAATTGTTATGGATTTTTTAAAAACCACAACTAGCACTTGACATCAGCTTGAGACAAGTAATGTTCTGACCATCACAATGTTGTTCTTATTTATAATAGTGCAAAAAAACATTTACTCACACAAAATATCAATGCTTTTCTCCAGTAATAGTCAATAAATTATATTTACCTACGCCAAATCCCAGCAAAAACACGATGTATACAACTAAAAATTTTATCACATCCTGTAAGATCACCTAAAAGTTAAAATGTTTATGATTAATACAATTTCATGAAGTTCTCTTTATAGTTACATGTGCAGTGATAAAGACGTGCCACAATCGATACTAGAGTGATTAAATCTACTTATATTTTTAAAAGTGATCACATTAGCAAGTAGGACGTTTTGAAAAGTTAGTTGGCCTGATTATCCGTGATTTTTCCTGTTATCTTATGCATTAATGTCTGTTAAACACACTAATCAAGGCGTAAATGTAACTCTATGAAAAGAATAAGCATTACACTGTCTGATTCAATTAAATATCATAACTCCATTAGCTGAAAAATACCATACGATTCAGAGATTTAAAAACAAATGTTGCATAATTTGAACAAATTAGCTAGTTACCACTATTAATTTTTTTTAAAATTACATAATACATCCTATTGAAATAAAACATATCTTAAAGAGAAGAAAATGGAAATTTCAATGTGGATTACTTAAAAATATAAAGCAACATCTAAATTGCAGAATGTACATGAGTTAGATAATGCAACTAGAGTAAATAGATAATATAACAAGAGTTAAAAATTATATACATGCCTTTTGGATCATGACACTATAAATTCCCATGGATTGGAAACCCCTGGTAAAGTACAGCATATTTGCCCATCCTAGGGCCATAGCCAAGACAAGACACACCAGGTGTTCTTTGTAGGAAAACAAGTACAAGAAGACAGAGAAGATCACAAGCACTGCTTGTATAAAACTGTTGAAAAAAACAAATAAATATTGTAAATACTCTTTTACACAGCACAGAAATGTACAAAATATAGTGGAAAATATAATACAGAACTTCCTTATTTCAAGTTTCACTTCCAATTTCACTTTCCACCTTGTGTCCAAACTGTGCTGGTTGCAGCTAGGGAAAACTATAAAGGTAGCTCTATATCACTTTTTATTTTCCTCAGTCCTGGGGCCAGGCTAGCCTCCACCGTAATTTAGAGCAACTTTAGGACTGTTCTAAATTATGCCTTGTGCAGTGTCCCCCAAATGATCATTCTAGAGTCAGGGATCACAGAAACTCAGCATAACATTGACTACACCCCTTTGCCCAGTCATATCTCCTATGCCAGGAACAGCAGTGGGTAGTATAGGGCCAGCTATACTGGCTCTAAGCCACTTACGGATTCGTGTACACTGGGGGCAGCTGGTTATGCCACTTTTTTTGTTAACAGAGCAACACAGAAGATGGAATGGGTAATCAAAATCTGGCTAACTGATTTGTTTCTTTACAAACAAAATACAATTATCTATTTTGCAGTGCTTACAAAGATAAAAATAGCTTGTATGTACCAATCCACAACAGTGTTATTGGTCAGTGAATGCCAGAGATATACCTGATGTCTTACAGTAAAACTGCATATGAAATTATGTTCTTTCTCTGACAACCGATAGTCTAAAATAACAAGTGAATAACGGTTAACGACGAAATGTAACTGACAGAGCGCATGTTATTTCAGAAACAACCATTATATGTCAGACTTACAATGCAAAGTGGAACCATGCATCTGACAGAATTGACTGAAGATCTGAGGGTCTTAGCAGAAAGATGGCTACACTCTGTGTAGACAGATATATGTAAACAGATGAAAAATAGTAAAAATTAAAAGGTGAATAAAAATTCAAAACCAACTAGTCTACTAAAAACAACTACAGCATCTAGAATTTCATTCTTTCTATACTGTTTGTGCCTCAAAAATGCTTTTCCAGATTTTTTCAAATATGTCCTGATTTTCTGCTGTACTTAAAATAGTTTAATAGTTAACTTTACTAATAGATGTTACTAATAAATAACTTTAAATGTTTTACTGAAAAGTAAGTCAAATGTGCTTGTCCTTTCTGATACAGATCCTTATTCAATAATACATAAGAATGTAAGAACGGCCGTACTGGGTCAGACCAAAGTTCGATCTAGCCCAGTATCCTGTCTACCGACAGTGGCCAATGCCAGGTGCCCCAGAGGGAGTGAACCTAACAGGTAATGATCAAGTGATCTCTCTCCTGCCATCCACCTCCACCCTCTGACAAACAGAGGCTAGGGACACCATTCCTTACCATTCCTGCTTAATAAGCCATTAATGGACTTAACCTCCATGAATTTATCCAGTTCTCTTTTAAACGCTTTTGTAGTCCTAGGCCTTCACAACCTCTCAGGCAAGGAGTTCCACAAGTTGACTGTGCATTGTGTAAAGAAGAAACTTCCTTTTATTTGTTTTTAAAACTTGCTGCCCATTAATTCATTTGGTTGGCCCTAGTTCTTTGTATTATGGGAATAAGTTAAATACTTTTCCTTATCCCTTTCTCCACATCTACTCATGATTTTATATACCTTCTATCATATCCCACCTTAGTCTCTTCTTCAAGGCTGGAAAATTTCCGAGCCTCTTTAATCTCTCCTCATATGGACCCGTTCCAAACCCCTGATCATTTTAGTTGCCCTTCTCTGAACCTTTTCTAGTGCCAGTACATTCTTTTTGAGATGAGGAGACACACATCTTACACAGTATTCAAGATGTGGACGTACCATCGATTTATATAAGGCCAATAATATATTCTCCATCTTATTCTCTATCCCCTTTTTAATGATTCCTAACATCCTGTTTACTTTTTTGACTGCCTCTGCACAACTGTGTGACATCTTCAGAGAACTTATCCACGATTTGATGCCAAGGTCTTTTTCCTGATTCATTGTAGGTAAATTAGCCCCCATCATTTTGTATGTATAGTTGGGGTTATTTTTTCCAATGTGCATTACTTTACAATTATCCACATTAAATTTTATTTGCCATTTTGTTGCCCAATCACTTAGTTTTGCGAGATCTTTTTGAAGTTCTTCACAGTCTGCTTTGGTCTTAACTATTTTGAGCAGTTTAATATAATCTGCAAACTTTGCCACCTCACTTTTTTTAATGTACTTAACACAGTGCTTTAAGTAGATGAGGTTTCCTATTTACTTCATGACCTTAAAGTACATTGCTTAAGTATGTTGCTGAGTAAGAATTTAGTATGATCACCATATTTCAAATCTCATTTTGATCCCAGTCTTTCAAAAAGGAAGGCCTCACATCAATTTCATATAATATTTTAAACTTATATTAGTATATATTTGGACCATCAAGAATGATTAACACATTTATGCACGATTAGCCATTAGCCTAGTAATTGTACAATGCAAGACATTATGAAACATATAAGTTATGAAACATATAACTTATAAAATGATCAAAATTGTCACAGAATCTTTACAAATCCATAAAAGATCTTTATGCATACAATTATTTTATATTAATTCTGAAAGTGTCTCACCTCTTTTATGGCTAAAAATATTGCTGCTATCATAATAAGCACTTGTGCCAGCAACTGCAACCATCCCATGTTACGTGTCAAAGCTAATGGGTAGGGTGGAGCCTGGAAAAGAGGGTTAGAAATGAATAGTGGGAGTTTAAAGCTAGTTATTTGAAGGAACAATAAAGTAAAGGATCCCAGACAAAGGACCCCGTCTTTATAGCCCTCCATGTGCAGAAATTCCATTGAATTCAGTTAAGTGCTCTCCACTGAGGACTTGCAGCATCAAACTCAAAATGAAGTAAGATTATTTAAAATATACACTTATTCTTTCTCAATTATAAAAAAATATGACTTTTAAAACCACAGCCAGGTCCACACACTTATGCATAAACAGGTTTTTTTTGTTTCATAACTCAAATGAATTTCTCTTCTCTCCTTATTGTTCTGCTTCCTCTTCAAGTGATAAACCCATGGAGGGAAATTCTGGCCCTACTGAAGTCGATAGTAAAACTCTCATTCACTTCAATGGAGCAATGATTTCATCCGAGAATCTCTAGTTCTATTTTTGATTCACCAAACATGTTAAATCTGAGTTAGGGAATGCTACTGCGTTTTGAACACAGAATTCTATGAGATTTTTAGTTGCTGTACATACCTCATCTCTTCGGGGTCTATAGTAGGAAACCAATGTTAATATTATGTTGTATATGAAATAAAAACAACATGACATAAAGAACATGTGCCTTGCAAATTTTTTCCATTTCATTCTCAGTAGTGAATGCAGGGGCTCCAAAGTCAACATTTCATGACGGTTCTGTAGGAAAAAAACAAAGCCAAATTTGTGACTTGTGAGAAAACTAGAGGAAGGACAAATAAAAAAATATCAACTACATATTTTAAACATTTCATTTTATGGTCTTTTCTTGTCAGTCTAGAAATACCACTTTGCTCAATGACCCATGTGACAGCTCCTCAGCTGATGTCAATGGGTATAGTTCTACTGAATCCAGTGGAGCTACACCAGTTCACACCATGAAGATCTGCCTGAGATAATTATCTGCCAAATTAATTTGATCTTGTTCTGCGGAAAATGCGATTGTGTTAAAATCCAAGTGTTAACTTCTGTACCAGTCTCCTAACACAGTATGTTTATTTTTCAGGAGTTGCCACTTCAATAATTTGAATTTTAGCAACATGCCAAATTCTGCTTTTAAATGGTGAAAATTTCTTAATAATGCATTGCTTCTATGCATAAAACACCAATATGTATAGTAAATTTACAGTTTACTGTTTATTATAGTATCCTTGCCTCTCAATAATATTTTCTTTTAAATAAAGGATATATATGATATCAAATGGTTATCTTAGATAAAATGAGGTGTTTTGAACCATTAGTCTAAGACCATTTTAGATGTCCCAAGAAGAATACTTAAAACTACAGTACAACAAACTAATGCCCCAAATGCAGGCCAAACAATTTCCCCAGGCCTTCTTTGGGATCTGGACCCACGTGCATTCATAATGGGACATTGCACGAGCACAAGGGTTCATGCTGGTGGCTCCTGCTCAAACACTGAGACCTAAACGTTATTTTTTCACTAGTTTTTCAAGTTCTCCAGATATTTATAAAAAAAATAAGTGAATGTATTGCTGGAAAATGTATTGACTTTAATGACAGGCAACTTACACCAATATTTGTGTTATAAACAATAATCTCCAGTAATGAGTTGTCTGCAGTCGTATCTAGTTCTGTCAGGTCATAAAGGGAAGACTGAACAGGACCATAAGCCCAATCTGTGAATTTTCTGGAAAGGCTTCTGTTTGGCTTGTCTTTTATTTCTCTACTGAGAATGTATTTCAGAATCTAAAACATTAACAGAATCACATATAAGTAAATTAAGTCTTCTAAATGGAAAAGAGAGTGTGTGCACACTTACCAGAAAGGTACTTTTTGACTAACACATTTGCCAAAATGGCACAATTAAATGTATTTTGTAATTCAATTAACCTTTTGGTAATTGAGAGGAGGCATTACAGATGACCCGTCCCTGGGAAATAAATACAGTTTTCTTTAATTGCCTTGAATTTTCTGTTGGATCTGCAGTTTTTTCCAATGAAAGCATTCCACTGCAGACTTTGGTATAACTTTTCTTTAACTGGTGACTTTCTAATTTATCCCTTGTTACTCATTAACCAAGTACTCCAAGCTTTTGCTTTCAGAGGTCCAAATTCTACTTTTTTTTTTTATAAATCAGACTAATTCCATTTATTTCCTTAGAGTTATATATGTATAAGAGAGAACATCATGTAATTCAGAAATATTAGTGTGTGCTATCAATAGCCCTTGATAGTATTAAAACCAAAATAATTTTTAATAAAATTATTGTTTATCGTTTATGGTATGTTATTTATTTAATTTTTGTATTTCAGCTTAGACCATGCAAACAGACTGTTTCGTTTCAGATTATCATATGCTAGTGCAGAACTCCAGTGCTTGAGCTGCAAATACTGCAGGGAAAAGTTTAAATTCAAACAAAACTGATTTTTAGTTTATATATCATTAAAGTATTTCTATTAATAGAACTGTCATAATATTATAAGGTATTCTACGCCTTCAACTCTTTCACAATCTTTCTGGGAGTGTACCCTTTTTAGTGATAGTCTCTGGGTCTCCACTCCACTTTGCTCAAGTGGCAATCCCACAATTCTGCTACTCTGAGATTGGGTCCATGGCTTCAACACCCAGGGCTGCCCGGGGGGTGGGGGGCAAGTGGGTCAATTTGCCCCAGGCCTGGAAGGGCCCCCATGAGAGTTTTTCAGGGCCCCTGGAGCGGGGTCCTTTACTCACTCTGAGGGCCCTGGAAAACTCTCGCAGGGCCCGAGCCCCCGGAGCTTCTTCTGCTCCGGGTCTTCGGTGGCAATTCAGCAGCCGGGGGTCCTTCCACCCGGGACCCGCTGCTGAAGTGCCGGTTCTTCGGTGGCAATTCAGTGCCGGGGAGAAGATCCCAGGCCCCCTGAATCCTCTGGGCGCCCAGTCAACACCTGTTTCTCACCATGTATGCTTCAGTAGGTCTAAATGAGCTTGGACTCCTGTTGGGTAATTATCCTCTTAGGAAGATATGCAATTATCAAGGGTGTGTAATATTAAATTTTTAAATAGCATTTGTATTTTGTAGTAATGAGGCATTGAGGAAATCCTGTGAGAATCTGAGGGGCTGAAACAACAGAAATAATGGAGCAAAGATTTACAGTAAATAATCTTACTCTACCAGCTACCACTAATTTACAATACAAGATAACCACCATGGTGGAGTGCAAATTTGTGCATCTATGGTTTAAGTACATGTAGGCAACCTAGACTCTGTCTCTCCAGTTCATTTCTTTTGTAGGATATTACAAAAGAGCCTTACCTCTAATTTTCCACTTTTTGCAGCTAGTTGCAATGGAGTTAAACCATCTTTATTCTTCATTGTCTCTAAAGTTCTGCTCTTACTTTTCAATAGAATCATATCATACATTCGGATTACAAAGTCATTTTGTGTTTTAAAATCCTCTGCTACAGTGACTAATGCATGCAGTATATTGTTTCCTCGTGAATCTTGTGAGGTAATATCAGTCCTCCTATTGTCCATTAGCAGTTGAACTATATCTGGTTGATTAGTACATGCAGCTAATGCCAGTGGAGTTTCACCTAAAAAATACAATGCACCATAACTATTAATTTTAAAATATTATGAGTATCAGAAATGTATGAAATGTATTTGAATGATTATTTTGACATTTTTATGAGATTAAAATATTTTTACAAATTAAGGATAAGGTTGATTACATTACATTGTTTTACAAAGAAACAATTTACATGAAATTGTTATTTGAGGAAAAGCTACAATTACACAATACTACACTTTATTGACAATTTCAGTCTTTACAAACAATTGTCTTTCAACTATTTCTGAATATTTGTAATTTACTGTACTTTGGAAAACTGCTTTCTATTTACTATGTTGCAATTTGTACTACAATTGCTACTGCATATTACATTTCCCAATATTTGATATATTATTTCAGCACTTACACTAAATGCCCAATTAAACAAGATAAATATACACACTTTCTTGTCGTTATGTGATATGTATAGATTTATGGAGAAGAATATCTTAGACTGCACTCCGTTTACCCACTAGCTGTACCTTGTGTAAGTAATTCATCAAATTCTCTTTTCTTTCATGCAAGCATTCATTCTGGAAGTATGAAGAGTAATTAGTCCTTCAGGATTCTGAATTTCAGTGTTTCTGGAACTGAGGTGTCCCTATGAGTTTGGTTTGTTTGTTTTTGGTTTTGTTTTTTTTTTCCAGTTAGGTGGGGTTTCTTAGTGTGGCAATTGAAATGGGAAAGAACTCCCATTGACTTCAGTGGGATTTTGGTCTAGTTTTGTATGTACAATAGATGTAGTTAGGGTTATTACCGACCTATCTGCTTATGTTGTGTGCATCACTGTGGAATCTGAGCATCTTATGAATAATAATGTCAATCCTGCTTTTTTTCCTTCTGAACCTGTAGGAGAAATAACTTGATTAATTGGTAATTTGTTTTGTTTGTGTGTGGGTGAAAGAAACTGGGTGTATGGGGTACGAGAAAGTTATTGAGGTAAAGCAAAGGTTATGAAATGAGTTTTGCATTTAGTTCTGAAAATGATGAAGCCCATGGCCATTTTTATATCTTGTGCGAGTTTGAAAGACATATCTTCTGCACACGCCTATTGCCTGATTGTTTCATTTTTCTAGCATCCCAACCCAATTTTTCCATGGAGATCTCATTTCACTTACCGAAATAAAATCCCTCATGCTTGTGTTTGGGGTTAAAGAACACACCCTGAGAATGGGCATTGACATCTGCTCCTTTTTCTATGAGGGTCTGAGCAATATCGTATTGTCTTCTTTCAATAGCAATATTTAGAGCTGTCTGGCCTGCAGCAACATAGACATGAATCTTTAGAGTATAAAGTCCAGTTTTTACATCTTGTACAGTGCTGAGCTCAGTGATGATGCATAACAAATAGCAATAATATTTAATAGTCATAATTATTTTAATTGTCTTTAGAATATTTCAATATAAAATATATGCTGTGGCATTAAAATACATGCAAAAATACACTCTAAATGGCTACTGAATGGAAATACCTTTGTACGCTTCTTCTGTGTACTTTGCATTGATAAGCCTTTCCAAAAAACTATTTTCTTCTCCAAAGGAAAGCAGCATTTTCACTATTTCATTTGTGTTCTGGTTGATGTTCAAAAGGGCTTTCATCAGACAGGTTTTACCAGTATCTGAATCTGTTAATTTTTTCATCAGATAATCTACAAAAGTGAATTTTATGATTGAATTACAGGTGGTTATATTATGTCTTAAGAGGAATAGGAAGAATTCCAGTCTCATGTTATTGGGAAACACATGCATATAGACTATTCCCCAAACTACTTTACATCTATTCAAGCTATTAATTTAACTTTATATTCCATATGTACTTAGTGAAAGGACATATGAATTCATGAACAAACAACCCCACTAGATGGATATATACATTACTGACATACTACAGTTCTGCCAAAACCTAACAAACCCTGAAGTTCTTAGTCCTTGTTCAGTCAGAACTCTCACTGGCTTAGCTGGGTTGAGAATGCAGAAGTTCCTAACTCCCAGCTCTGTGTTCATTCCTCAAAATCACATGGATCTCAGTTCAGCAAGAAGGGGGAAAAGAAGCTGGCTATATTCAATTAGCTTCTTTTGCAGTATTCAGTCATATCCACCCTGAAAAGGTACAAATATTCATGCTGGTGTGCTGTGCCCTCAGAAATCACCTTCAAGGTTGCTTCAATTGTTTGCCAGTAGGTGGCTTATTGGGGGCCTGACCTGACTACTACATTAATTCTAACCATGATATTCACCAAACACCAGCTTGGGATGCAGAGCTTAGTTGCTCATATATAAAACCATTACTCAGTTCTCTACCACATATATGGTACAAAATGAGGGACTGTGGATACTCTGTACAGCTTACCTTGCACAGTCATGTTTCTACATGCATTTGACCTTTCCTTCACTTCCACAAGCAGACATTGTAATTCTTCTATATTCCCCTCAGATACTGCCCTAAACATATACTTCTTCAGCTTTTTTCTGGCATTGTTCTGGTGATCTCCTTGCAACATGTTTGTACTGAATTAACAAAAACAAACAACCAAAAAATCATGATTCTTGGTTAAATTTAGCTAATATCAGTGTTTAATTTAATTTCCATCATTTCTTTTTTTATTTAGAAAAAGAAATGTAATTACATATCACAGGTTAACATGTCATCATTACAAAAGAATATTTGTGTGTTCCTCCAAAAATAGTTACAAATAATTTATTTGGTGAGAAATGGCTATTAAAGCAATTTTTAACTTAATGAAGGATATGGTTAATCTTTTACAAATGATTTTTTTTTATTCTCATGTATCTATCTTTTATTTATTTATCATGTATTTATCCCTTCACACTCAAAGCTGAAGTAATTTGACTTTCTGGAGAGCACTCAGAAGGGACAAAGAGTGGAATTCAAATCCTACAACAAAGGGGAGACTACAGGGGAGTGGTGCGATCTCTCTACAACTGTTGTTCCAGCCTAGAAGGCAGACTATAGGGGCTGTTGCCTCTTTGCAACCCCTATGCAGGGGTACTAGGCTACTGGATCTATGTAAGTGCAGATCCAATAGCCTCTTCCCTGGCCCATCTCCAACAACCGCCACAGTAATAAGTGAATTCAGAGTCCTCCCTACACCACCACTCCACTTGCATCCATCTTCACTGTACACAAAGTACTTGCTCTGCTGTTGAGATGGTGGAAGGAAATTTCATCAGTTTTCAGAATATTTGCTGAATGTTTTATTACAAAACTGATATGGTTTGATGATACTCTATATCAATGAGAAAAGACATTTCTGCTAGCATTGTGACTCTATTCATGCGAATTTCATCTGTGTTCAATTCTGCCATCCTGAATGAGCATATCTCAGACCATGAACTGTTTCCACCAGTATGCACTCTAATATGGCTGAGATTTGGATGAATCACTTGGTGGGTCCTTCTATTTTGCAGATTATGACAAATTTCTGTCACAGAATATTGGATTTATCTGAACACTGTTCCAAGATTGTCTAAGCAATCTCCAAGAATATAGTACTAAATTCAGTATATAAAATCCCTGAAGTCCTGCTTTTACTGATTAATCTTGTACCGAGTAATTAAAGTGAGAGGAAACTCATAGGATTTCTTTCAATATCTAGTGCACAAAGTCTATTTTAAAATAATAATGACTTACATTTATATAGTGTCTTTCATCCCGAAGGATCCCAAAGCTCTTTACAAACTATATGTACAGGAATCACTTCACCCACCACTGAAATGCAGCTGCCTGTGGGGTGGAATGTGGCAGCTGTTTAACAGCGCGCAACAATACTCTACAACAATTTAGGACAGGAAGTAGTAAGGAATGCCATATCCATTTGCAAGTGCAGTGGCAATTTAAGTAAGCAGGATACATTAGTTAACCAAATTAGAATTTGGCCAACTCTGTGGCTAATATTTATATTCTGCAAAAAGCAACATGGGATCTTTAGTCACCAGAGTTAGGGTTTCAGGTTTAGACAGCACATCCAACAGCACAAAGGTTCCTACCACCACTCTGGAGGATCAGTGTCACCTACTGAAACACCAACACTGCTCTTCTTTCAGCGCTCTGGGGTATTCTTGTAAGTTTCCTGTTCCAGTGCTAACTAAGCCCATCCCTACCAAATGAGGTTTTCCAAAATCAGCTCAGCAATTATACATTGTTATTCTTTAGAAGTTTAAATATTATGATGTTTTGTTTGTTCCATCTCTCCCCCTCTGTCTCTTAGGATGGCTGAACTGAAGGGCAAATGCCACCCACCTGCATCAACTGGGTGGGGAAATTGATGGGGCTAATGGTGAAAGGGGGACAGTCCCAGTAGCAAGGAAGGGAAGCACTTGCCAAGGGACAATAGGTAGCTCCTCTCATGGGAGTGTCTGGCACCCATTGGTCAGCTGGGGGAGACGGGTTCTGATTGGACAGCATTTCCCAGCTCCCAGCATTTAGCCCAGTGCAAGGTCCAGGTGAAACCTCTTTCAGCTCCATTCCAGCACCCCACCCTATCCACCTGAACTAGGACTGGGAATCCAGCTTGATAGATGCTGTGGGTCTAGCCAATCACCTGTTTAGGGGGTCAGGAAGGAATTTTTTCTTCCATTGGCCAACTGGGACCAATTAAATGACTGATATAGGAGGGTAAGGGTATGGGCGGGTAGTATCCCTCCCTTGTGTTAAAAGTTTAATAAAAAAGTTGTGGCCTGCTGCTTAAATCCATGTGTGAATCTGTCCTTATTTTGCTGCTTGTGTCCACATCAATATCTTGCACCCAAATTAATAGTTTTCTATATAGATGACATCTTAAAGTAGTTTGCTTTTAAGAAATGACTCTAAAATGAAAAGCATTCAGTTACCAACAAATAGTAGTGGTATTTGAGCACTGGACAACATTTTCTTCAGTGAACTAGGAATCAGCAATTTTATAGGCTTTAGCTTTCTCTGATCTCAGATATTTAATATGAGGATGCATGATATACACTTTCTAAAGAATTTATTTATTGATGATAAAGCTCAAATGTATAAATCAATATCCCTTGAAGTCTTATGAGCTCATTTTTAAACCACGACAAGGAAAAATCAGTAATTCCACTCTCTCACACACTTAATCCATAGAAAACGCGCTACAGAAATACATTATGTCTCCACTTACCAATAACTGTCTACATTTGTGGCATACTCAGTAATATCGTCCTGAAGAGATTGTGGGGAATCCATATCTTCCCCATTTCCAGATGCACTGTAGAAAATACAGAAAAGGTTGAGTGCTTAAGTAAGAGGACATCTTGGCAAATTGCGCTAAGACTCATTCGATAATGGGAGGCAATACCAACAAAAGAGCTGAAATTAAATTAATTTGACAATGTATTTTTAATACCATCATTTAACTTACTGTGTGTGTTTTAAAATACAGGTCAAAAATGAAAAGACATTCAGAATTTTATCATGTTAACGAGTTTCATATTTGAAAACCTACTTTGTGTTTTTCCATGTTATTTCACTCAGTCTCCTACTATTGTATTTTTTATTTTCATACTGTTTTTAATAACGTCACTCTTCATGCTCCATTGTAAAGCTTATACTCTTCTGTTTTTTATGTATTCATTATTAATTTGACATCTTCCACAAGACAAATATTGAAATGGCTACTCTGAGGGGGTTGCGCACACGCACACACACAAACTGAAATACAGAAAGATTTACTGTACAATATTCTGTGGCGGTCACTCATTCAGTCCCTGCCGCTGACTTTGGTGGAAGCTTTGCTATAAGCAGTTCAAGACCCAGGGCTAAATATGTGTTCGTACAATAAAACAATGGCTGCAGTGGAGTTTGTATTTAGTAAATACTGTACATCCTTTCCAAATTTTCTCAGTGTTGGGTCTGACTTAAAGGACCACTGGCAATTACTTTTTCATAGGCTGGGTTTCTTTTTAATTTGCTTTTGTAACAAATTGAATGCTGATGGAACATCTCAACCTAAAAATTCAGAAAACTGAAATCTGCTATTTATCTACACAATGGATACATAGACAATAGTGTGAGGCTTCCCACACTATCCTACAAATGTTCCTCTGCCCTAAACTAGCGGGACCACCCTTAAAATAAAGATGGTGGTTCAGATTCTATTCCAATTCAGTCTGATATCTCTGCCGAAAATAACAAGGAATATAATTATGATGATTTTTTATTTCTTTTTTATTGGTGATTAGGTCTCCAGTCCTCTGGGAACTAAAACAAGCTCATCAACTAATTCCATATAAACAACAAAACAGCCACTGGAAAAACAATTGGTCTTTATTAACCTGACTTTGATTTGATTTATATTTTGCCATCCAGCCTCCCTTTTCATAATTTTAAATTTGTTCCACTGACACCTAATACAAATAACTACTGAAAATCTTGAAAATAGAATGGGTCTTTCTGCACTCATTTTTCTTATATGTGTGTCATAAATGGCTTTTTTTCAATTTCCTGGGCACAAACAGTCATGTCTCTCTTTTGTTTGAAACATTTTTGGCTATCACCAAGACAGATGATGGCAGAAACAATCTAAAGGGGATTTTTGGTTACTTGTGCTCCCTCTGCTGGTTCTGCAGCAAATCTTGGGTTACCATAGGCTCCACACAACCAAGCAAACAGTGGGATTTTTCCCCTCTTAATTAGAAACAAGGTGCTAAAAAGAAAAATCATTCAGACTTCAGGGGACTATATAAATTTTAAGTCTGGTCAAATTTTGGGCCTAAACTATTTAGCTGTGGCCCTTTTAAAATAATGAAAGAAATGTGAAAATTTAGGATTAAGGCAGTCACTGCAGGGAAAATGCTGGCCCACTGAAGTCAATGGGAATTTTGGCATTAAGGCAACCAAAATGAGAGGCCACTTTTGACATTTTAGCCTTGTCTATACAGAACTTTCGAGCAGTTGTATGTTTGCACATGTTTGCAATGTGGTTAATGAATATACCGTAAATTATACATACCATGGGCGAATATTTGAATCCATGGGTTTTGAAAATACAGGAGGAGAGGTCTGTCTTGGAGATGAATTGCTTTCAAAGCCTTCAATTTCAAAGAAAAACTGTGAACTGTTGAATACATTGTGTTGAAACTTTATTAGTAGAAAAGCAAGTCAAAACATAACAAACATAACACAAACAAACTGTGCACATGCCCAGCTAGGACTAGCTGTAGGTACAGGTTATATGCTGCATGGCATCACATCTGATGAGGTGCTGAAATAGCATTTACCCTTTTTTGGTACTGGAAGATCCCTATCTCTACACACATTACCCACCAAGCATTTTGAATCCTTTGTGTTGGCAGACAAGGCAAAAGATTCTGAGATGTCTTTGGGAGACATGGCACCAAATCCAGACATTATCAGAGGCTCCACTGCAACCTAGAGACAACTTTGTATCTGCATTTCGTGAACTCCACAAAATGTTACTGTAACTCCAAAGAATACACACACATGCACACTCTAATCTGCTCACTGCAGCCTTTGCATTGTAGCCATCATCATTCCATCCAAGAAGAACTGGGGAGGAATCCCACCTCAGCTCACTGATACTGATGAACACTTAATGAACCAGAAAAGTTGAGAGATCACATATTAAATAATACAAGGCCTTTCCACCATCTAGGACTGAAATGTGCTACCTCAGAGTATGAGCTTTTACTATGTTTAGCTAGTGCATTGCAGTTTATAGACAGAGTGGAAAAAATAAATGAAAAGCTGAACAACATAGCATAAGGGTTCATGAGGAACTATGGTGACCAGCTTTTTAAAAGCATGGAGAGTTGGTAGAGAGAAGCAAATGGTTGGTGTTGCTAGATGCCATTCGAACAGCTGTCACATTTTACCTATGATGGCTGAATTTTATTGGTGGATGAAATGACTCCTATATGGGCTATAGTTTGTAAATTGTCTTTCTAAATTTATAAAATTCTTTGAGAGTCACCTTGAAAAATATTCTGGTTCACATAATGTGTGACATACTCAGTAGGGTACTAATTATTTCTCCTTTTTTCTAATTCCCGTTGCAAAATATTCAGATGCACTTGAAGCAACCACCCTAGTGTCAATTTACAGAATGTTGCTGCGTAGCAACTAGCGGATGTATGTTAAAAATAGTATGATGTAATATCATCCCTGATTAATATAGTTTCCATCTTTGGAGGAGGAAAGTGTTAATATACTGCATGTGGTATTTTAAACTTAAATGACCTTTTAACATTTTGTATGTGCATGCAAGCGTATTCCCATGATACAAAGATTAAAATACCCATTATATTTAACAGGAATGTGTATCTGAAGTTATATTGAGGAAAAATGTTGTTCATAGCACAGGGGTACCTACGCTGAAACAGGGCCCTATTTTGCCATTACTTACACACCATGGACCAGATTCTCAGCTGGTGTGAATCACTAACTTCATTGAAGTCTGACCTTGGTACAGCGGCTGACAAAGGGTGGAAGAAAGGTGGCTTTATGCACTCTTCTGTGTCTCCTGTCCTGGGATGTCTTGGACTGCCCTGACTGGCAACCAATTGTGTATGGCCTTAATGAACCTTGAGGGCAAGAAGGAATGCCCAACTCACATGGCACTCTGGTGCTGTCCATGACACAGCCCCTGCATTGGGTGGGAGGACTAGGAGCTCCTTCAGGGGCTGTCTATGTTAGCTCAACACCAGAAGAGAATTGTCCTGTGTTGGGAGAATTCCCCAGGGCAGGATCTGCTGTCTTCACAGCTCCTTTATGTCCATATACCTGGCACAAACAAGCCACAAGGCAGTAATTAAGTGGGTCACATGTATCTTGGAGGTTGGCATAATGTGCAGGCCTGAAGCCTTTTCTCTGTTCTGTGGGGGAAATGGCATCTCTGGGACATACCATGAGTAAAAAAATGAGTAACTGCCAACAAATACCTATGTGCTTACATATTCAAACCATGCCACAGGAAACATTAGCCATGAAAGCAACCTAGTCATACTCAAACATCATTGCAGCACTCCTCCCAGTCCACATGTAGATCTTCCTGTATTTAATGATGTGTCTTTAGTTAATTCATACCTCACTGACTCAAAGAAAGTAGAAATAAATTGTACTTTTTACAATATATGTTGCCAAAATAAAGTATAAGAGTATGAGACATGTTGCTTAGGTGAGAGTGAAATCACCTCTGAGCTTGCCAGTGATTGTATACTCAAGGACTGAAATGTTTAAAAGGATTAGACATATACCAGTACAGAAATATATAATTAAACGGAGTATGTAATTAAAATCATGTGATCTTTGTTTCATATATAGCAGGAATGTTTGGTACCACACCCTAGCTCTAATGTAAGATGGGAGAGCCCTTCCATCCTAAGGTTATTAACTACAGATGCCAAAAGTCTGAATCTGGTAAATTAACTTAAGTGACTTATGATTAGTGGCCACACATATTTGCTGTAACTTGCCAGTCTTCTGCAGATTTGCTTCTATTTGAAACATTAGGTGTATATATTGTGACCAATTCAGACATCCTTCCTGTTGGCCACATTGCACTACGAACACTTTGATTCAAATTTAGGTTTACGTAGGACTACCCTTGTACTTTGGAAGGCCAATGATGCCAGACAAAGGAGAGGTGGAAAAGGAAAATCAACTGGCGTTATTTCCCTATTTGGATTTAATTACAGAGGGAGAAGTCAGGCCAGCCGATGAGTTTTCAGATTGTGACGGCTGCTTGCATCACTTCTGCTTAAGGTGATCACTCAGATGATTAACAAATTATCATGGATGCTAAAGCAATATTAAATTCTCTTGGGGCCTAAGGCCTTTCTGATTGGGCTATATTGTGTGTTGTACAGTCAACAAAATAAAAGGAAACAGTTGTAAGGTCAAAGTTTATAAGCCAAATTCATCCCTGTCTTGCAGTAACTTCAGTGACTTTGGTGGCATTACATCAAGGATGAATACAACCACTTGTTCTGTATTTCTCCATTCATAATAGACAAAATATGTAATCAGAATATTAATTAACTGATATAAAATATGCATAAAAATAAACATGGGTGATATGGGTTATTAAACATGAAAAATAGAGTGAATTGAACATTTTACTGAAAATCTCCATGTAGGAAGGTTTTTCTGGGTATTTCTCACACCATATGCTACACCCCTTACCACTCCCTGTCCCCTTCCACTTTTGAGTTCACACCTTCTTGTATCAATCCGTATGTCATTATACTTGAGAGAACCTCTCATTTCTTTTTTGCCAACACTGCTCTCTTCTTTAAATGCTTCCTTAAAACTCGGATTTTCCCTAAATGATCTCATTACAAACTATCTCTAAATCTTCCCATATTTGAACTGTTGATCTTTGTGAGGCCCTGATCCTGCAAGCTCATACATGTGGGCTGACCCCAGTGCCTGCAGAGAGCATGCCTCATTGACATGAGGGATGACCTTGCCAGATAGGGAGCCTGAGACTGTAAGCTCTTCAGAGCAAGCACTATGTCTTTGTCCACATTTCCTAAAGCATGGTATACATTTACAGAGCTATATAAATGCTTATTATTATTAATAATATCGTAAGCACATCAGTTCATTTTTCAACATATACTACGTTCATCAGAACTCTCTCATTCATATATTACATGTGTGCTGTTAGCGATTATTTCAATGTTAGTATCTGTTGTATAAAGATAATAAAAGGATTTACAAATAGCTCCAATCTGCCATTCCTAATAAATTGTCTAAGGCTGGTCTTGTGAAGGTATTGTGTTCTACCTTTTCCTTGTGGGAGTGTTTTCAGTCGGCTTTTTCTCCTGGTGGTTTGTAGTGGGAGGACCTGATGTATTTGTTCTCTTGCCCATGAGTGGAATATTCTCTTTGTTATCTTTATTCATGTTCCTGTAATCGATAGATTCATAGTTATTTAATTTCATTTGAACACGTCACATGATCAGATTGTGTGCATAAGGAGTAGAAATAGTCAAACACAAATCTTAATATTTTTCAAGGTTCTTCCTTTGCAAAAGATGTACTATTTAATATATTGGGGATTGAGATTTCAATTTTGGGGTATCTTTGATTAAAATAGGTTTCAACATGAGCAGCATCAAGGATGACATGACACCCCAGGTCCAGGAAAAGTTCAGATTCAGATATATTCTCAGTATGTAACTGAAGGGATCCCATCCATTTATATGGCAATAGATATTATTTCAAGTTTCAGAAGGAACAGAGTAACTTTTACAAGCAACACTGAGGGGTTTGCAGCCTGCTATTGATGTAAAAGTCTATTTATACTTTAACCTGGATAACTTTAGAAAACCAGTAAGTTCCAGTAGTCAAGCAATATTAAATCTGTTACATGTTGGATCAGCAGAAGCAAGGTCTGAGTAGACAATACTAACACCAGGGGCAGAGCTCAATGAAAAATTAAGCCTTTTACCTGGACTCCCAGGGACTCCTGAGTTCTGGTGCCGCTCCCATAAAACTAGCACAGAGATAAGAAGAAGAAAAGTTATGACCCTGTCATACATGAAGAATGGTCATCACAATATGTAGCATAAGGACTTTGGTACTTGCATCTGCCCATCAACATTCAGAACATGAATTTCATAAGTAGTAATGACTATTTGTCCTCACTGTAATATTCTAGGTTACCACTTACAATCACTAAGGATAATTTCAAATGAAGAAGTTAATGGTAGCATCTTTTAAGATATATTTTTATTGTAAATAGAAATAGAAAGTTAAATGATGTGACAGTAATTTCTCCAGCAAAATGGTGAACGCACCCTCAGTACTCAAGAAGAATGTACTGTAGGGAAAATTGACTGGCAGGGGATGGACAAGATGAGCTACAAATAATAGTTATTTTTTTATCTCAGATTTCCATGGTTCTGGGGAACCTAAAGAAGATCTCTTCTACCCAACTTTTGGCCTCAACTCTCCCTGACTAGATAGTACAGGTGGATTTTACATTCTTGGGAGTGCATTCCTTCAGTGTTGCAATTCCTGTAATATGGGAATAACAAAATGAAAAAGTGAGATTGTAGAGAGTGCATGAAAACCAAAGATGTCTGGAGTGATGAACAAGGTGTACATGTGGCATGCATGAATAGATTGATTCGTCACTCATGTGGTAAATATGCATTTGTGTGTGGAAATATTATCATTTAGCATGTATAGGGAATAGATAAGTTGCAAATGCTAACACCTGTGAATGAACTCTTTTTACTGTTTCTTTTGTCTTTAGTTGGAGTGTAAAAGAACTCAGAAATGCTCAGTAGTCTCCCTGCCCCAGCAAGCCTGGGTTTAAAACACTCAAACAGAAATAAATTATTATTGTATATTCTGTTTTTGTTATATATGTTTACAGGAAGAATGTGTAGTCAAACAAATGCAACTCAAAAAAACAAAAACAAAAAAAAACCCACTTGGATAAGTATCATAAATACAAATCATACCTGCATAGAAATCATTCATAAATAGAAATAGCAGCATTACTCACTCAACATTTGTTATATATACATACTATCCCCTACTGTACTAAAGGTGCATAGGAATAGAACTTAAGAGTTCAGAGAACTTAAATGAGGGGGAAAATAGGTCATTGTCCATCACTTTGCAAATGTAGTATATACAGTAGTCCTCAGATACATGATTTATCAGTTATTGAAGTGATACATTTGATCATAACCCAGCCAAGAACAAATGATTATTGTTCTTGTCTAGTTCATAAATAATATTGTTGTGTATCTATTCTGGAGTGCCATAAGAATACAGAGTACTTTATGAGTGCATAAAATATATGATCTCTATCCTGAGGAGGAGACAAATATGATACGTGGAATAAATAAATCAAACACAAGTTAGTGAAAGGATAGATATGGAGATCAGCATTAGAAAACTTCATAAAAGAAATGGGTTTTACGGAAGAACTTGAAGGAAAAAGAAGAGAGCTGCTAGTAAACAAAGAAGAGAGAGAGTGTTCCAAGAATAGAGACCAGCATGAAAGGTGATGTTAAATTGAGAGTGGAAGAAGCACAGGAAGAGAGCAGTTATGGAAGCAAGACTAAGAGTAGGAGGAAATAAGAGTATAGGCAAAGCTCTGTAGAGCTGGTTGGAATGTTTTTGACAGATTTTTTTTCCATCATATTATGTTGTTTTATCAAAGCCAAAATGTTTCAGAGATGTATTGGTTCTGATGAAGTTTTAGATGGTAAGCTTTCCGAGGTCCAGGGAAGACTCTCAGATCACTTCAAGAAGGAGAGAGAAACAAAAGAAACAAAATAAAAAAGCGTAGGTTTTCAGTCCAAAACCAGATTGTTTCAACGCAATTCTGTTTCACAAAAATGTTTGAAAGGTTTTGTTTTTGTTCCAGTGAGGAATGAAACAGAGGGAGAACAAAGGCCAAATGATGTTGTCAGAATGTCCATTTACCAATGGACTTCTGTATAGATCGGAGTGATGAGAGGCAATGCAAGGAGATAGTTACAGTTGGTGAGGTGAAAGATGACCAAGACATGGACCTACAGAGCAAAGGACAGATTTTAACTGGTTAACCATGTAGACAAGCCCTTAAAAGTGACAGGTTTTAACAAGAGCCAAAATACCAGGGGGTGGAGCGGGTGACAGTGGGGACTCAAAGATGACATTGAGGTTCTATATCTGGGTGATGGGGAGAATAATGAAGTTGTCAGTGATGCTGAAGAAAGGAGACAGAAGGAAGAATCTGGGAGGAAAGATGAGACAAAGTTTCTAGATATCTCAGCTGTGGATTTTCAAAGCTATTTAGGGGCTTTGGATGGTCCATCTCATCCATAGGGCCACGTTTTTAAATGAGGGATCTAATTTTGCACCAGTAATTGAATTTAGGCAAGGCACAAATAGTAGAATGGAAATATCTAACTACTGTGCCTGAGAAGTACATAGTTGAACATTTAAAGTTTAATCATTAGTGCCCATATGTATTTGCACCAATTGAAAATAAGCACAAAAATTAGAGGCCAGATTGGGGCCTCTGAATATATGCCCCGGAGAACTCAACTTTCACTGAAGACAGTGGAAGTTTAATGTGTGCATCATTAATTTTGGAATGCCAGTGTGTCCTTAATTTCTCCCTCTCTGTGTTATTGGTCTATTGACTGAATGCTAATCTGTTCACCATTCAATATTCTTTCTTTGCACTACTATTTTCTGTAGTTTATACCATACTCTCTCCAGTAACTTACATAATTTTGATCTGTAAAATAATTTGAGATACAGTTTGTATGATGCACACTATACAAACTAAAGTCAGGTTGCTTTATTGACATAAATTGACAAGGGATATGCTCCAGATTCTCTGCGCATTTCTATTTTTTAACTCTGACCACCTAAGTCTATCATTATTTATCAGACACTTCTTTCATGACCTATTTGCAGAATTGAATGTGACAAAAATATTCTGCTGGTTCATAGCATTAAGAAATAATTTGAAGTAGACAGTGAGTATACTTAGAGCATAGTAGATATCTCTTGTACTTTAGATATGAGGTAAGGGCATAATTTACTATACGAGACCTGATTATGCCATCCTTACAGTGAGTAGTACCTTATCCTGCAAGCAGTCATGCTGAGTAACCTTATGTGTATATCAATTACAGTGTAACAATAATCCTCTTGGTTAAGAAATATAGAAAAAACAAAAAGTGGGGCAGGGTGGAATGATAGAAGACTCTTTGTCTTTCTGAGAGGCTTGGAAAAACACACTACCTGCAATGATTTCTATTCATTCTTGTTATGATTTTTTTAAAATCTTTTCTGCCATAAAGCTGTTATTTTTGTTCTTCAGTTATTGTTGTATTAACATAGTACCTAAAAAAACCAAATCAGGAATCAATGCTAGGTGTTACACAACAATATTCACACTCCCTTTAATAAGTTGGAACTCTCTAATATGTGACTGACTGGCTTAAACTGTAAACACGTACAAAACAACCCACACTGGGGAAAGAATCTGGTCCTGTTTTTCCTCTTCCTTAACATTTTCACACTGTTTTTGGAGTGGGTATTTTGAGGTTTTGTGGTTGGGGGCTGACACACCAAACTATAACCTAATTTTTCCCTATTGGAAAATGAGTCTTCCCATGAAAAGCTCTGGGGAAGAATAATGTCTTCCTTACAAAACACAGGATTTATCAATCAGAGTTTTGGTTTTTTTAATAGATCTTAGCATTATAGAAGCACTAAGGATCTGATCTGACTACCATTCTACTTCTGGAAGTGAGCATAACATCTGAGTGCCTCAGAAAAAGATGAGAATATTTAAAAAATTTAGTTTGTTTCAGGGGTCGTTTTTGGTATTTTTCCCCCAAAAGAATTGTGAAAAGCCATGTTCACTAGATTACAAATTACAAAATGTTACCACAGATCAAATAAGTATACATAAAAGCACTTTATCCATTTTCACCTCTACACACTTAGGGAGTTAAGATTTGTCATGTTGCAGAGCCCTGGGTTAATAAATCACACAGAAAAATTACTCCATTTAAAAATCAGGACCTCTTTTACCCTTTGCCTTTTAAAGAATGGAAGAGTCACATAAAGCCCTTATTCTCCATATGAGCATCATACTGCAATCTATATCCAGATGAGCTCTAAGATGACTTACCCTGGTTAGGAAGCTCCCTTCATGTATAGAAAAGGTAGTTTATAGTTGTAAGAAATAACTCCAAAGTGGTTGCCACCAGTACTGCTATTGTATCCAAAAAAATGAAACAGCACAATAAACAAAAAATGTCTCTTGAAGCTTAAAACCATCCTAAAAATGTGAGGCACTCTTCCTGTGTCATCTGGTTTGTTTGGGTGCAGTTTCCATGTATGAGTATAGTACTTAAAACTGCAACACCACAGGGTTACGCCTGAAATTAGGTAGAAGACAGACAAACTTGCTAGACAACAATTTCTTTGCTGTACAGCTAACAAAATGGTAAGATAAAACACAGCCAATAATTATATATTAAAAAGAGTTGCTAATTAATCTGAGTCATTTAATGATGATGTAATGACACCTGTATAATATGCAAAAGGATACACATCTGAAAACCATAGCTTTTTTAGTTTCCATAGTCTATAGTATGGAGAACTTGGGTAAAACTTATCCACTGATATTGTAAATCATGTTTCTTTACGTCATGCCTCATTTGTTGTATATTATGTAATTATATTACCTATTCAAAAAGCACAAAAGTGAAAAGATAAATTGAGAGCACTGCAAACTGAGAGGCTAAGGAAGCAAAAACGTATATTGTTAACTATTACTTTCAGAACACATGGAGGGTTTAGAGTCACATTCATTTCCAAACAGTAACGTTAGCGGGGGTACTGTAGATTTGTTTAAAGCATTCCCTGTCTTTAAAGGGATTCAGTTAACATGCATCTTTAGGCTTCATGACAATATGAATTAGCATGCTTTGTATCAACAATGCTGATCTAATTTTTATTGTGTAATGCCAATTACAAGGAATGGAATTTTGCAACCATGCTTGTTTTTCGCAATTGAGTGATAATTAACACAATGGACTTCTTTCCTTCTGGCACCTATAACAGTATGACCCCAAGTTTTCCTCTCCTTCTCTTAGTTTTACATTTATCAGGGAACAGTATTTTTAAAAGTTTGTGTGTATATGTAGCCATGCCTGGGAGATATACTTAAGACTGCTGTCAATTAAGTTCCCTGAAGTGACAATTCCATTGGAGCTTAGGAGTTGTGTACTTAATGAGGTGAATCTAATGGACAAATGGCTGGTGTTGTAAAAGGGAGCTGGAAAGCATCAGAAGTTTGAAAAGCAAACAAAATGCGAATATGGAGAGGATTTGGAAATGGAAGCTTATAAAAAGCTTAAGAAGGTAACTCCTGGGATTAGTCATTTGTGGTCTGAAGAAAGACTTCACATCGCTCCACTGGCTTCCCCTTCTCTAGCACATCAAACAGAAGTATCCTGTCAGAAGACAGGTATTGAGCTAGATGGACCTTTGGTCTGATCCAGTATGGCCGTTCTTAGAAGATACTTGTCTTCACTTTCAAAACCCTTTATCCTGGCCTTTCCCCAGTCTCTGTCTCTCATTCCCTATCAAAATGGCAACTCCTACCCTAGGTGGGCCCATGGTACCAGCCTCTATCACACACTTGTTAAATTTTCAAACAAGCACCTTTGTACTTTCTCCCACACTGCCCCTCATGGTAGTCTCATTGTGTCCTTGTACTTTCCTATCTGTCTGCCTGTATCCATCTGTTGTCTCTTTACCACTTATCAGTGATAATGCCATAAACGACAGAGCTGAAAAAATTATGAAAAAATTGCTTTTAGATTGTAACTTTAAAAGTAGATATTCTGCAGTTTAGAAGTTGATACCATAGATCTTGTTTGACATGTAACTTTTATTTTGTTTTTCTGGTAAGTGGTCTATGGGAAAAGTAAAAGAGCTACATGTGTGGACTGGAATAAACAGGGCAAAAGGAGCCCTCTGTGGGAGGTGCTGAAAGTTTGGTTTTCTTGCCATATAGATCAAACAATCAGTGTTGTATTGTCAGTTCTGCTTTCCCATGACATGATCCTAGTCAAACTCATGCAACACAAAGGGAATTGGTCAGACTTTATATTTAACTCTCCGCTTTTCCAGTCCCCAAGACAGACTTATTCAAAGGAAAGCCATTGTCTAAAAGATATTATAACATTAATAAAGTAACAAACAGGATAACTCTCAATTACTTATTGTCAGCATTCCATTCCCAAGAGTGCCTTCTGTAAGAAAAACTGCTTAATTTAGCCTTTGAATTCATTATTTTTACACAGCCTTACTTTCCAAATAATATTGGCAAATTCCTTTTAGTTCAATATTTAATTGATTTTCAAGAGCCTTTTGTGATTTTTTACTTAGGATATAGACATTTATTTAACCTTCTTCATGTGGAAATCAAATCAGTTCATGACAGTGTGTGTGTTATGGGTGGGATCTACAAATAATACAGAAGAAACATCCAAAGGTTTTAAAGGATTTTTAAAAATGATTTTGTAACTTTATTAGTATTATATATATTGTAATAGCACCCAAAGGCCCCATTGTGCTAGTACAATATACACTCTTGGTTTATACGGAAGATCATTTCCCCTGAGATTTTACAACTAAACTGAACAAGATGCAACAAGCGAATGTTAGAGATAGAGAGTAAGAGAGAAGTGTGGAAAGAGTATAAAGGTGACAGCAATGAGATCACAGTGCTACCAAGGCTAGCTATGTGCACGGCTGGATGGGTCCATTGTTTATAATAGGCTTTTAGAAGGTATTAAAGTTGTGTTAATTCTATCCACAGTGCTTTTATTGTTAAACTAAGGCAAGATGCTGACTTTCCCTAATGTTATCAGTTTTTCTAGTATCAAGTTCTCGATTCTTGGACTCAGATTTTCTCAGTAACATATCCCACCCTAGCACTGAGGGGATTCATGTAATTGATTTCTCTTTAGTCAACTGTGGTATAAGCAGCCAGCTATCTCCCACAACAGAAGAAACTTTACTTTGTGCCATCAGAAAATATAGTAGTGGCAAAACATATGTCATCCCATCCTATACTGTCAAACTTATCTTGTTCCATAACACTTTCCTTCACATGGCATCTTACATCCACATTTTAAGAAAAAATCTAATGAAAAGGGTATTATGTAAATGAATATTGTTAAACATCTCATTTTCCCTTAAAACAATATAATGAATGACTACTCAATCCAGTACAAATATATCTGGCTTGAAACAGAGTAGAGAATTTTTGCTGTGTGTAGTTTGGTCTCCTATTTTCATGACAATACTCCATGCATGCAATGTGTACGTTCCTTTAGAGTCCTGCTGAGATGGATTTAGCTTTTCTCTAACAAATAATATTTTTGATTTATCAAAAGACTTTGTAGTCAGTTTCTCACATCAATAATATAAACACCCTATAATAAAAGAAAAGTTCATTTCACACATTTATGTAGTACTTGACTCATTTTCATCAACTTCTGCCCTGTTTTCCCCCTTTTCAAAGTCACACTAGTTTTGTTCTTTTTACTTGGAATGGTGGAAAGTAACAAGGGATTTTGAGGAATACTTAAAATTTGGACTGAACTTGTTTTGGGGTGCTTCTGACTTTTTGGCATATACATTTCATGAAATCCCCTAGGAACTAGCACTTAATACATTCTCAGATGCAATGACTGCAACCAGAAGAATTAAAATAACAGACTTGTTTATGCATTAACTATGTAACTTTAGTAACATTCTCCCTATTATAAAACTCCCTTAAGTCCCACACTATTAGTTTAATTCTCATAGGATCAGTTCTTGATACTACCACACACATATGAAGATCTTTTCATCCCTGACCAGCTGAATAATATTGGCAGTTACTAAGGTGTCTGTTTATGAATATGAGCTGTGAGAACAAGAAGTTCCATTCTGAAAGATGTTTTAAGGGTAGCAGGGTGCTCCCGTAAGGCCCTGTTTCTCCACTGTGCATAGGTAGAGAAAATAGCATTTTACTTTGCACAGTTAAGTTATAAGGCAGCAGACATCAGACTCTGCGTGTATGAATTTTGTAGAGTAGGAAATAGATTCTAGGGAAATCTTAAAGTGGGATAATATCTGCCATTTTATGCAACATGGTAGATTGAAAAGACAAATCAGCACTCTCTAGCAATATCATCAGCACAGCCTTATAGCACCTGTGCCTTTAGGTTTTGTTCCTCAAGAATTTTTGCCATGAATACAAAATGGGAGAAAACACAAAGCCCTATTCACTAAGGGGTGGAGAATGTTCTGTGAGGCCTCTAGTACTTATTAACTCTCTATACTTCCCTCAGCTACACCTTCTGTGATTGAACTGGAGTGAAAGCCGTAACAATGACCAAGTTACTCTTAAAACAAATCAAAAATATAAGAACTGAATGTGAACCTAGTGCATTTGTTTAGTGTTGCGGTGGTATGTATGGTCTGTGCAAACAGACTAGCAGATCACTATGGTCCCTTCAGGCCTCAGAATCAATGACTTTAAGGAATAAACTTTGAACACAGCCTTACTGGAAAGGCATGTGGCCAACTGCTGACACAAACTAGCTGTGGCTATGCACCCTAATTTGCTGCTACATTCTGCAATCAATTTTCCTACAGCTTGAAACAAATAGATTCGCATAGCCAAAGTTCTAAAAAGAAGAGAAAGGAAAAAGCTTGGTCCTATAGCTCAGGTAGTATTCATTCCCTATATCAGCTAGGCTGCTAAAGAGAAAAAAAAAAAAAGTGCACCACCCTGTCTCTTCTTATATTGTTTTCCCTTCCTGATGGTGCAATTATCTCCACCTGTGCCCAGAGCCATTTCCGCCCCCCCATCACTGAACTCAATGAGGGTAGGCACCTGTTGCCAATCCCATGCTCAGACACAGTTGACCAAATCCTGTATCAATTGAAATCAGTGGTAAAAATCCCACTGACATTTATGGCACCAGAATTTGACTTTAAGTTGTTTTTAACCCTCACTCCATCAAGCACTGGCTGGAAGCTGAATAAACTGAGGATAATAAATAAATAAATAAATAAATAATGATGGCAGCAGTTATACTGTTAATCCTGTTTTTCTTTTTTTTCCCTAGCTCTTCGTTCTTATTAACTCCCCTCTGCATACACGCACCATTCCCTCTGTCCTCACATCATAAAAAGAACAACATGGAATTAACAAGACTTGTACCAATCATCACACTGACAAATCTGCTGCTTGCAAGGTGCTTCCCTTTCTCCTTTGTCTGTTTTTTGTCTTTTTAGATTGTATGATAGTTGGGGCTGAACCTGTGTCTTCCTATATGTCTGTCCAGCACTTAGCACATTTTGAGCACTATTGAGTAAATAAATAAGGTGTACTTCCTTAGCCTGATCTGTGGGAGAAAATCTCATACCGTTCTGCAGACATCAAGGGCCAATATTTAAAAGTGTGCACATTGAATCACACGCAAAATTTTATGTGCACCCAGCTTGTGCAGATGGAAACTGCAATTTATGGTGGAACCCATATGCATATGCAATTAAATCTGAATGCATGCTTTTGAAAATTTGGCTCAAGATTTTTGGGTCCTTCTATATCAGGGACAAATAAAAACAAATCACTTAGGCAAGTACCTCCCAGTGTTTTCCTTAGATTTTTAAAACATATTTAACCACTCTCCAAAACTGTTCATCAGATGTGGTTATGACAGGCAATTTAATTAGACTTTAAAAGCATCAGCTATATTTAGATAGCCCAAATCTGACATGCAATGCACCAGATCACAGCTTTGGCTGGGGGGAGTTCCTGAGCCATTACAACATGACTCTGTACTCCTGGTAAATCTTCACTGTGGTGTTCAGTTTTTTGTATGTTTGGGAAAAGTCAAGAATTGAGCAATATTCAAGTGCTTTGGGGATTGTGCCACACACAAGCAGGATGTGCCCCACCTTGCTGTCTGCTGCTTTTTCTCCAGAGTGAGTCTGCTATAATTTGACTCAAGCAGCCTTTTGATGATGATTACCAAAACTAGGGTGGGTGTTTCAGAAATGACAATAATCTCAGTTTCAATTGATAATGCAATTGCTTTGGAGATAATAAAATGCCTGTCTTTGTGGCAGCTCTCTCCCCTCCACACACACACCTTTCCCCTAAATCTTTGGAATGGTCCTTCTACTCTGAAAAGTTGGTTAGAGATATAAAAACTTTTTGGTTGAAATCTGAAGCCAAGAAAAACTTACCTGGTTTCACGTTTCAAGCTGAAAGTTAAAATCTGCACAGAATTCATCATACCTGGTACACTCATTTCTCATAACAACTGCACCCAATAAAGGCCCTTTGTGGAAATAACTGCAACAAAGTTTTTCTTTATGTTTTTGAGCTCACATAATCGTGCTGGATACTCCATCACTGACAGTTTTAAAATCAAGATTGGATTTTTGTCTAAAAGATCGGACCTAGGAATTATTTTGAGGAAGTTCTGTGGCCTGTGTTGTATAGGAGGTCAAGGAGGTGATCACAATGGTCCCTTCTGGCCTTGGAATCTATGAATAATTGCAGGTGAACATCAGCAAGTTCAAACCAAATCCACTGATTTTGGTTCACCAAAACTGTGAGAAATGAAACCTGTGCATCTCATGCAACCATAGATGTGACAATAGTAAAAATATTTGCTTAAATGTGCTGAAAGATGGAATTTCCACGATTTCCACAGGGAATTAATTCCGCAGACTAATTGAGTGTGCATTATCAGTATACACATATCAGTATTACATGATATTTACAGGCTACCTTTCCTTATTTAAATTTAATCCTATTATACCTCATTGAAGCCACTTTTATTATGTGAATTATTTCCTCTCTTTTTGGTGTAGATTATATTTGCTTTAATCAGTGCTTAGCTAAATTAAAGTTAATTCACTCTTTCCTTTTGTACTTGCAAATCAGTCCCTCAAGAATCCCCTCAAAATTTCTGTTGCCCTTCTCTGAACTCACTTCAGTTTTCAGTATCTTTCTGGTAATGAGGGACCTGGCTCTGAATGCAGTATCCCAGATGCAGTCACAGCAGAGATATATTGAGAAGGGACTACTATCTCCTTGCTCTCCAATATGACACCTCAGGGTATCTAGCCCAAAATTACATTGCCCTTTTTGATGCCATAATATATTGCAGATTTATGTATAATTTGCTGTCCACTCTCACCCTTAAATCCCTTTCAGGATTACCAGTTACACTGCTCTAAAACATTAGTAACATTGCTGCCAAAGAGATTACAGTAACCTTTTCACAGAGAATGAAAGACTGTGTTATCAGACCTTCATAAACTTTATGGCAAGTTCCTTGATTTGGAGAAGTGGCTGCAATAATGTGGTGTATGAAATAATTTGTTAATTTGTAAATCTGTCCATATACTTTGTAAATTATTTGGGATCCTCCTGAATGATGTTTCAATATTCCATAAATAATAAGCATTATCAATATAATTTGCTCCTTTGATTGGCTGGACAGAGTTTCTCAAGAACCTGGTGTGGAGATGATCCTAGGGACAAAATATCCAACCGAAACCTGATACCAACAATCTACTTCCTAAAAATATACATGCAGGCTGTTCAGTATCCAAATAAATAACACATGGAATGATTGGCCGTAGCTTATACCAGATATTGCCTTTGCATTGAGCTGCCATACTAGGTGAATAGAGAAACAATACACGGGGAGTGAAAATAAAGCAGACCAGTGAATAGAAAATAGAAGACTTCTAAATTGCCCTTGACTTTTTCACGAATGCTGTTTTTCAGATTTATCAGCCTCCTATTTGTGGCTCAGTTAAACATCTACAACCATATGGCATTTTTTACATGGAGAAGGGTCGGGAGAAGAACTTTGATGAATGCTAAAAATCTGGATTTAGCTTGTTTTGGTATGTTTCATCTGATTTCACGTGTAAAGCACGACAGATCCCTGAATAATTAGTATTTCTGAGATTCTTAAATGCAGTGACTGTAACCAGAAAGAATGACAATAACAAACTATATGCAGTGTAGCTATAGCCATTTCCATCCTGGGATATTAGAGAGACAAGGTGGGTGAGGTAATATCTTTTCTTGGACCAACTTCTGTTGATGAGAGAGACAAGTCTTTGAGAGCTCTGTGTGGCTCAAAGCTTGTCTCTCTCACCAACAGAAGTTGGTCCAATAAAAGATATTACCTCCCTCACCTTGTCTCTCTAATAACAAATTGCACACTTGACTCTGCTTGAATGATCAGATTCTAATAACACTTTCTCTAAAAATATAATGCTCCTGTACCTTTGGTCCCACGCAGTCCAAAATTATTTGATCATTAGATGGCCTCTCTGGACCTCCCTCCACCCCAATTATACACTACTGGTTTTTCATCTCTGACTAACTGTATGCTAATGTCAGGCAGTTGAGTAATCTTTTTGCTTTGTATGATTCCCTATGTGCATTCCCCCTTTGGAATAAAAGGACATGCCTGGGCTAAACCTCCTGCATCAGATTTGAAAAGAATGACTTCCTTATAGCTGAGACAGGCTGAATACTGCTTTTACTGAGTGAGCCAGGGAGAGGCTTCTTTTGAATCCCCTAATTGTGTAGGTTTGTTATCTCTTGCTGCCCACCAAGTTAAACTAACAGTTAAAACCGGTAAAGGCCATGGAGCCACCTGGCTTAGTGATGAATGGAAAAATGCTGGTTTGCGTTGTCTGAAGAGGATGGTTTGGCAAAGGAGTTTTCTTTTCACTTTAGAGTTTTGTTAATTCTAAAAATGCTCATGGTGTTGAATTTATAGTAAGGGCCCCGTGTATCTTCATTCTGAAATGTACAATTGTTAGGGGACTGTTGGTCGCTTACTGACACTCAGTGGGGTTTTTTTGATTGGCCACCTCCCAGTACCAGAAGAAAGGGGAAAGGCCAATGAGAAATCAGGACCCTGAGACTAACAGTTCTCAGGGCCAATGGGGAGAGGCCAACGTTCTAGGTCAGCCTGATTGACACAGCAGGCCAGCCAATGAAGGAGTCAGGAGGTTGGGGGTCCCGTCCTCCGTGTGAGCTGGAGCTGCCTAGACCAGGGGGGCTGAGGTAAGGGAGGGCAGGAGCCTGAGCTGAGCCAGAGAGTGAGCCGCCAGCCAGAGGAGCAGCCCAGAGAGCTGAGCTGGAGGCAGAGCAGCAGCGCGTTGCCAGAATGGAGCTGGGGCTGGAGCTGGCGCCATCTGGAGCCAGGTGCGCTGAGCAGCTGGGCAAAGTGAGGGGGATGCTGGTCAGGGGGCCCAGCGCAAGGAGACGCCCCCAGCCAAGAGGCCTTGCAGGCCAAACTTGAAGGGGGATCATAACCCTGACAGGAGGGGCAATGCTGGGCAGAAGGGCCCTGCCATCTAGAGCCTGAGGGCATGTGGCCATCGCCAGAGCAAGTGTCCGACCCACAGCATCCCTGCAGCACAGCCAGGGCCTGGGACGTGAGGAACAGACTGTGAACTGCCCTGACGTTCCAGAGACAGCTGCTTGTGGTGTCCCTGTGCCCCAGGGTGGGGTTATATGTTTCCCTTTAACCTTTCCCATTTTTTCCTTAGTTTTTTTAATTGGTTCCTGTTTAATAAATTGCATACAGTTCAAAGAAAATGCAATGATCAGTGGGTCAGGGACGTGTCCAGGGCAGAGAGAGTACCCTGGAGTGGAGGCACCCTAGCCCCTATCCTAAATGACCATGATAAGATTGGGGGTTGGTCACCCAGGAATGCTGGACCCAGCCTTGTCGGGATTACAAGGACTCTGCCATACAGGAGACTGTCAGGCTGGCCTCGGTAAAAGGAGTGGGAGCAAGGACTCAGATCCTTTCACTAGCCAATTTCAGCGGGGTAGTGTATAAGCCACAAAAGTTCCCCACAATAGTGAAACCACTCCCCCACTTACACAATGATTGTGTAACCTCAAAATTTTCAGCTGATCTTCTGGATATTAATTGGCTAATGTTTTTACAGTGCTGTGTAGGTGGAAAGGGCTACTTAAGTGCTAGGTATTATTATTAATAATGATGTGGTTTTTCACAGAATCATAGATACATTAGAGAGCGAAAAGTTCCATTGGATCATTTAGTGCATCCCTTAGGCAATATAGGATTGTTCCCTACCAGATATTTTCTAGTACTTTTTTCAGCCTAATTTAAAATGTCTTAAAGTTATGGTGCTTCTATCAAGGGCTGGCTCCAGGCACCACCTTATCAAGCAGGTGCTTGGGGCGGCAACTCCAGAGTGGGGCGGCACTTTCAGGTATTTGGCGGCAATTCAGCAGCTCGGAGCAAAGGACCTCCCGCTGAATTGCCGGAGATCGTGATCGCGGCTTTTTTTTTTGGCTGCTTGGGGCAGCAAAACCCCTGGAGCTGGCCCTGCTTCTATCATTCCCCTTGGGAGACTATGTTATAGCCTAATGGAGCACACTATGAAAAAGGTTTTAATAACATTCAGCTTAAATTTTCCATATCTTAATTTAATCTCAGAACAGTTCTTCTCCCTCGTTTGTTTCCACCCTTCAGATACTTCTTGGCAGTTATCACTAGTCGTGGTGATAGTTATGATCCAGTCATGTTACCTGCAGCCACTTTAAAATAAGGGATGATTTTAGCTGGCATTTATTTAACTTGGTGCAAATAACCAAGTATTTAAGGTGTAACAACTTAAGGTGCAATTAAATAAAACTCCACTGAGGTCAACACCCAGTGAAGATACATAACAGAAACATAATTTTCAGGTGATACATGGATTTTAGATTTAATAATTGCACTTCTGGCAAGAACAAGGTAATGTCACAGGATCCTAGTCAATGACAATAAGATACAAATTTTATATTAAAGAGGCTCCCTGAGGCCATGGAATTGATCTGGATTCTGCATGTGATTATCCTGTTATCAGAAAACAGAGGTGGGTCATGGAAAATATTGTGGCAAAGTTCAATGGTACCTCCAAAGGGGGAAAGAACATTTTTTAGAAACCATTCTCCTCCTCTCACTCCCCTTCCTGTCCCTATGGACATATGCAAGCCCATGAGTCCGGATCTAATGCATCTGAGGGTGCTGAGAGAGTTGGCTGCTGTGATTGCCGAACCATTGGCCATTATCTTTGAAAATTCAGTGAAGGTCCTGGACAATTGGAAAAAGGCAAATATAGTGCCCATCTTTAAAAAAGGGAAGAAGGAGAATCCGGGGAACTACAGACTGGTCAGCCTCACCTCAGTCCCTGGAAAAATCATGGGGCAGGTCCTCAAGGAATCCATTTTGAAGCACTTGGAGGAGAGGAAGGTGATCAGGAACCCGTGTATCAGGGACAGTTCAAACATGGTAATGCGGCAATGGCGCAGTCAGTGCCTACAAACCTGGATAGCCTTCTAGTAGTAATGGCTCTGGGATTCTGGGAAAGCGGTGGATGTGATATATCTTGACTATAGCCAAGCTTTTTACGGTCTCGGCCCAAGTTATGCCAGCAAGTTAAAAAAAGTATGGATTGGATGAATGGCCTTAAGTGGATAGGAAAGCAGTGGCTAGATCGTTCAAGCTCAACAGGAGTGTCAACTGGCTCGATATAGCTAGTGGCAAGCGTTATCAAGTGGGCCGGTTTGTTCAAATCTTCAATTAATGATCTGGATGGGATAGATGCACTCCGCAAGTTTGCGGATGAGTACTAAGCGGGAAGGTAGTATGCTGGAAGTAGGAGATGTCCGGTCCAGGTGACCTAAGACGATTGGAGGATTGAGCCAAAAAAATCTCGAATAGGATTCCAACGTAGATGCGAGTCCTGACTGTAGATGGAAGAATCCCATGCACTGCTACAGGCTGGGGACTGAACTGGCTAAGGCTGGTCTACACTACCGTTAAATCGATTGTAACAGAAGCGTTAATCAATTTACACGCTGTTAACCCGGCCCACATACACACGTGCCTATTATCGTATAACGTCTTCTTTAAATCGATTTTCTGTACTCCTCCCCGCGAGAGGGTAGCGCTAAATCGATTTGCAACTCTCAATGAGTCGGATTACAGTTTGTGTTGGACCGACACATGTGATAGGGTATTGGGCCTCCGGCGGTCCACAGTGCACCACTGGAGACCGCTCTGGACGAGCATCTGAACTCGGATGCAGGCGGGGGCTTGTAGAACGGAAAAGTCTACCAGCGAACTTGATTACATGTTCCTGTAGTTATGTCCGGCGTGGGCTTGATCAGCACGGGTGGCGAGCAGTTCTCAATCCAAAAGAGCTCCAGCATGGACCTGTTCGGGAGTACTGGATCTCATCGCGTATGGGAGACCAATTCTGTTCTATCAGAGCTCGCGTTCAGAAACACGGATAATGCCAAAGCGTTTGAAAAAAATCTTTCCAGGTTTACACCTGCGCTGCGTGGATCACGCCGACTGGACAGGACTCAATGCGCTCTGGAGGAGGAGGGTTACTGAGGACCTTTTTAGCTTATCCAAGTCCACGCAGTCTCTGAAAGTATTTTGCATCTGGTGAGCTTTCCAATGGGTCTGTAGGTTTAAACACAGCTGTCTGGCGTGGTTCAGTTGAATAGCTCTCAGTTTCTTCCCCCACCACACGTTGAAAGGAAAAGGGAAGAAATCCATTTCGTTGACTTCCTTTCCAATGTTCACCCTATGTGTTTACTGAATGCTTGCTGGTAGCACGTGATGCTGCCGCCAGTGAAGGAGTTATCTGCTCCTTTCTTCCTTCCCCCTCCCTGGTGTGTGGACGGTTGCAGTAGGACTTTAGTAATACCGTTCCTCTTGAAATATTTCTAGATCATTTGACATGAGCTGTCGGGTTAACATTCCTGGTATCCCAGTAGATAGACCAGAACGGCTAATAACTCTTCATTCATAGCACTGGGGGCTACAGCACCCTCCCTTTCCTATGTAAAGTCAAGATTCTTGTTACTGTCTGGACTGGTCCTTACGCAGCATGCTGTTGCTCCTTCCCCCACCACCGCTTAATGTCCTCCATGGATATCATCGCGCCGCGGGCTGCCTCCCCTTTTATGTTCACTTAATCAGTGTTTCTTATTCCTGCTTCTTATCTTAGACACAATGGGCATGAGCCTGCCACGGTAGCCAAAGAAGGTTGGGGGGAGAAGCGTGACGGGGTGGGGTTGTTTGCGAGGGGCACCCCTGTGAATTTACGCATGGTAGCGCTGGTTGCTCTCTGATATCACTGGTCCTCTATACACTTGCCCCTTATTCTAGGCGGACGTGACTCTAATTTTTTAGAACCATAAGGGGCGGATTGATTCGGGGAGTCAATCCAATTTTGTTTTGCGTTTGCGCCCCTGGGCCATTTCAGCCAGGGGCACTCATGGATTAGCACGGACAGGTACAGAGGGGGAGAGACCGTTTCATTTCCTTGGCAGTTTCTCCGGCAGTAGACGGTACAGACGGACTGTTACCATCTCTGCTATTCATGCAAAAGCTAGATGCTTTGCTGTGTAGCGCTGGAGTATCGGCCTTCTGCTCCAACGGCATTCAGGTTCAGAATACGGCTGCCGGAAAAAAAAATTCTGAACGGGCTCCATGGTTGCCGTTTCTATGGGTCTTATGCCCGCGGCAATCGGAAAAACCGGCGCAAAAAGGATTGTCAGCTGATGTTTTCCCGAGGAAGGTATGACTAGACTGACATTTACCCAAGACCCACCCGCGACAATAATGATCAACCCAGAATTCAAGGGGCCGGGGGAGACTGCGGCGCACTATGGGAGCTCGGAAAGAGCTACCCCAATGCAACGGCATTCAGAAATCGACATTAGCCTCAAGACATGGGATGCACAACCGCCGAAATTTTACTGTGCCTGGAGGTGGCCGCATTGAAAATCGCATTTTCATATCAGTTTTATAAAACCGATTTTAGCTATTCGTATTATCCCGTAGTGTAGCGTGGCCTAAGAGGCAGTTCTCCGAAAAGGACCGGGGATTACAGTGGACCGAGAAGCTGGATATGAGTCACACTGTGTCTTTGTTGCCAGAAGGCTAACGCATATTGGGCTCACTAGTAGGAGCACTGGCGCAGATTGAGGCACAGTCTATTCAGCACTGGTGAGGCCACATCTGGAGTACTGTGTCCAATTTTGGGCCACTCACTACAGAAAGGATGTGGACAAATTGGAGAGAGTCCAGCAGAGGGCAACGAAAATTATTAGGGGACTGGGACACATGACTTATGAGGAGAGGTTGAGGGAATTGGGCTTATTTGATAGCAGCCTTCAACTACCTGAAGGGGGTTCCAAAGAGGTTGGAGCTATGCTGTTCTCAGTGGTGGCAGATGACAGAACAAGGACCAATGGGCTCAAGTTGCAGTGGGGGAGGTTTAGGTTGGATATTAGGAAACACTATTTCACTAGGAGGATGGTGAAGCGCTGGAATGGGTTACCTAGGGAGGTGGTGGAATCTCCATCTCTATAGGTTTTTAAAGCCCGGCTTGACAAAGCCCTGGCTGGGATGATTTAGTTGGGGTTGATCCTACAGGGGGTGGACTAGATGACCACCTTTGGTCTCTTCCAACCCTAATCTTCTATGATTCTATACTGGCTAAAATGTCTGCTTAGCTAGTTGGGAACATCAGGATGTAGAACCTGGGAATACCTATTCTTAGAGTAGACACGTACTATCTTGCTATGTATTTGCCTTTGAGGTGTCGTTCTCATGGATGGTAGGTCAGCCCTTCCCCATACAAGTACGTCATTATGTTCTGTCCATTGGAGGATCAACACATCTTCCAGCAGAGTTACCTTCCCTAGACTAAAATAGGAGGGACACAATCTTCATTTTCTGAAACAATTTATTGAATGTGGCTAAAGAAAGATGAAGTAAGCAATTCACAGCACATAAAGGTTTTGCCTACTGAATCAGCATTAATGTGCAAGGGTGTCAAGTGGAAGCCAGTAGAGTTTTCAAGGCCAGAACCTGTGAAAAATTAATTTCAGCTGAATAGGGCTATAGAACAAAAGGAGCGATCACAAGGTATGGTTAGTAGTAGCTTATTTTTTTAAAGTGAGAACTTTGCATTTGTAAAAGCAGCAGAGAATTCTGTGGCACCTTATAGACTAACAGACGTTTTGGAGCGTGAGCTTTCGTGGGTGAATACCCACTTCGTCAGACAGGCTGTCTGACAAAGTGGGTATTCACCCACGAAAGCTCACGCTCCAAAACGTCTGTTAGTCTATAAGGTGCCACAGGATTCTCTGCTGCTTTTATAGATCCAGACTAACACGGCTACCCCTCTGAAACTTTGCATTTGCTTTCCCAGACAATGTTGGCAATAAACTCCTTATTACACAACTTTAAGGTATTTAAATTTTTAAACATGGCATTATATTAATGTATGTGTTCACTGTGAGTTTTAGTATAAATCACATTTTTATTAAAAAATACAGTAACATCTGTATAGATTTTTTAAAAGAACTTTGAAGCAGAAAGTAGTATGTTTACATGAGAATTAAAGACTCAGGGTTAAATTCTAGTCTGATTTACCAGTGCAAGTACAACAACTTCTATGGAGGCTGCAGTAGATATAAATCAAGGCAGAATTTGCCCTGATATTAGCAATAAGATTAGGGCTCTGTATAGTACAGTCAATATCAGAAATATGTTAAATCTTCTTGCATCTGTATGTGTGACACATGATCTTCATGAATTCTTTGGCCAATCATTTTATTAATTTCCTTTCTTATCAGTATTTATGGTGTAATAAGAACTTTCATTCTCTTAGCGCATTTTCTTTTTTCCTTCTGCCTCATCTATAGCCACAGGGCCCACTCCTATCGGCAATTCTGTATATCAAGTGTTTTGCCAGATCAAGCCCATAAATAATCCTGTTTGTGACATCACAGTCTATCACAATTACTACGATTATATGATTACTAGCACAGTTTCTGGTTCCAATAGTCATTTTGTAGCACAGACACTGTGGAGTCACTTCCACAACTGCCTGCCGCTCATCTGATATGCCACATGGCCTTTATGAGCATATGTATGATAGGAAGGATGGTGGTGTCATCAGGGGATTGGCCTGGAAGTCAGGAGACCTGGATTCAATTTCTGGCTCTGCCACAGACTTCCTTTGTGCCCCGCCGAACACTTCAACTATGGCTGAGCTCACCATCTGTAAAATGGGAGTCACACTTTCTTCATCTCACATTTTGTCTGTCTTGTCTACATAGATTGTAAGTTCTTCAAGGCAAACTCTGTTTCTTACTATATATGTACTATGAGCCCCTGGTCTTGGTTGGAACCTCCAGGGAGTTAAATCTTCTTAATGTTATGAAACTCAAAATGCCCACCTTAAACATCTTCTTCGCTTTCCCTGCCCCTCAGAGTAAAGGCAACTAGTTTGTTAGCTATAATCTTTCCTCAGGCCCACTGACAGGAGGTGGGTCAAAGGGGGCAATTGCCCAGGGGCCCAGGCAATTTAAAGGGGGCTGGGGGCCCCTGGCCACCACAGCTGCCATGGTAGCAGCCAGGAGCCCTGGGCCATTTTAAATCACCCAGGCAAGCCACAGGGCCTGCTCTGCAGAAGCAGTAGACTGGGGAAGTCAGTGGCTGCCATGCACTGCCCCTGCAAGGAAATGCCTCCTCTCCACCGCAGGGCCCAGCACCAGGCAAGTAGGGCTGTGTGGCACCCCAGGGGATGGGACCGCTCTGTGCTCCCAAGTTTCAGCTGTTCTGCCCCCTGGGACTATGCTGGCGGGGGAACCCCTGCACTGCACTGGCTCAGTAGGGCTGGTGAGTGTGGCCAGGGGACAGGGCATGGGAGAGTGGGTCTCTGTGGGGAGGTGCTGGGGTGTGAGGGGTGGGGGGCTCTGGGCAGTGGGGGCATCCTGTGTGTGTTGGGGTCCTGGGCAGTTGGGGGGGGTCTGTGTGGAGTGCTATGTAGTTGTAGTGGTGGGGCTGTGGAGAAGGTCACTGGGTAGTGCAGAGTGGGGGAGATCTGTGTGTGTTGGGGTGCTAGGCAGTTGTGGTGAGGCTGTGGGCGGGGGGGCACTCGACATAATGGGCCTCTGGGAGGCTGGGCATAGGGAATTGGGAGGTGTTGGGTGGGGGGGCTGTGTGGCACGGCATGGGCCAACCCCAGAGGGGAAGGGGCACTCTGGCAGCACAGGGCTGGGTGGGCCAGTGTGCGTCTGGCAGCTGCCAATCTGTAAACAGTGCCCCCGTACTAGGCTGGGCAGAGCGGGGCTGCCCCTTCCATGCCATGCCCCATTGCCCCTGGCTGGCCCCTTGCTCTGGGTACTGACCTCCCTGCACCATGCTCCATTGCCTCCATGGGGCCCACAAATATGTTTGGCACCGGGCCTACAAAAGTTTAATCTGTCCCTGGCTCCTAGACATGTGGGGGGTGTTACCGGCAGTGGCGAAGGCAGCTGGGTGGGCACATCCCTTTCTAGGGGTCCCATTGCCTGTTCTTCCCTGGGGCCCAGAATTGCTGTCCACAGACCTGTCTTTCCTTTATGAAACCATTCTTTTAAGGACTTTGGCAGATTTTTTTTCCAGATCCTATATAGTCAAAGCTCTCTAGGACTCAGAGAACTAGTCTCATATATTCATATAACTGCAACAATGCCACAAGAAGAGAAAAACAAGCCAATATAGTATAAAATATAACACAAAAGCAAGAAAAGACAGATGAAGATGCTCTCAAAATCTGTCACAGGCACACAATCCTATGAAAGAGCATTGGACTAGATCTCTGCAGTGAGGAAGTGTCACCCAGTGGTCACTTACCAGAGGTGCATTATTTACTTCATTTTGTAAATGCCAAGCCTCCCTTCAAATGTAAAGCATAAAGAATTTGTCAGAACTAATGGATCTGTTTAGAACTGTCCGAATAACAGATTTTCCAGTTTGCTGTCAATTTTTTTTTGGGAAGGAGGGAGGGAGAATAGCTTAGGGAAAACTAAAAATGAATTTTTTCAGAATTTTTGGTGAAGTCAAAAATGTGTGTTTAAGTCCATCTCAACTCAGCAAAGCACTTCATGTGCTTAAGAGTTTTTTGTGAATTGTGGCTTTGGTGCTTGCACTCTCTGCTGAGGTTGCGAATAAGAGTGCCAGCTGCCATGATCATTTCTGATGTAAAATCCCCCTAGCAACTGTCCAGAGACCTGCCCCCACCCCAAACAATGTATTTCACAGAGGCAGTATTGGGTGGTAACAATTTCTGCTCCCTAGTGCATGGGCTAGACTTTAACTGAACACCACTGGAAATTAGACAGCTAAATACCTTTGAGGATCTAGGCCCTACTGTTATTGTTTTTTAATAATATTTTAACAACTAAAAACAGAACTAACAGACAAGGATTGTGGAAAGCATTCAAAACTAACAAGGTGCAGTTGCAGTTGTGACTTACTGCTACAGTGTTTGTATTAACTAGGACAATCTAGTTAATCAAGGAAAGAGCTTCACCTGGAGCCTCTATATTATTCCACTTTCTTGGGACTCTTTGCTGACTATCTCCCCCATGAACACATGCTTAAGAGGAGTACAAAGGAGAATATTACATAGGAGACCAGGAAAAACTTCACGCTACCTTGGAATCTTCACATCCTAAAAAGGTCCACAAGGTCTAAGATAAGCTTGAAGAGCTCCAGGGCTGCAAGTTTGAAAGCTGTGAAGTGGGCTGCATGGTGTGTCCTGGAGATGCTCACTCATCAGAGAGGCAGCACATGCAGAGAAAGAGAAAATCACTAACACACACCAGGAAAGGGATGGGAAAAATCACTGCAACTTCCTAAAGAACAGTTAGTTTTCCATCTTGAGAGTTCAAGGAAGAGTGAACCATATTGACCATGTTAATTGAACCATGTTAATGTGAATCTATAAAAGTAAGATTGTTCTCAAATACTGTTATCTTTTTGTAACAGTAGTTTTGCAAATCTTAATAATTTTGAAGTGAATGGTTGATAATATTAAATGTCTGCAGCTCATTAAAATGGCCCACTGCATTCACTTCTGGTAAGAAAGAACACCAGATGGGGCCATATGCCCATTTCACAAACTGCCTAGACAAATGATTGAAGGATTAGACTTTCACAGTTTTGATAAGGAATTTCCCTTCCTCAAATGTGCTGAAAGATCTTTTAAGAAGGAAGCAGAACAGAATAAAACAACAAATTTTGCTATTTTTCTGATACAGCATTTTCACCCCCAGGTCATATAGTCTCACAGATACTGAGAATTCCTACTGTTTTCTTTGCAAAACTGAGTCATCTACGTGAATCTGAGAAATGAATGCACTGAAAGATGAATAAATGATACATGATGTAAGGATAGAGGATAGATTAGATAGAGAGCTGTTTCAGTATTTTAGAACAGAATGAGAAGCTGAAAAAGAAAGATGAGTTATTACACTGCATAGGTTTTACTTCTTTGTAACAGAATAAGACTTAATAATAGCCCTGATTTAGAAGACATGTGGAATGTGACTGACTCTAATAAACTCTGATGGGATTGGAGTGGTAAAAGAAAAGCTAAAGCCAGACTTAAGCCTCTTCCAAATGAAATACACTGGAGCTAGTATTTGTCATCCACCTAGACATGTTGTTTTTGCTTCAGACAAAGGCTGCAATATGTATATTAGAAATGGTCAACCAAAAATGTGGTGTATTGCTTATGTTTTGCCATTTTCATTCTGTGATCCTCTGGGCTTTATCTGGCTTTTGCCATCCTTTACAGCTAGCTGTAGGGAAGTGAGTCCTTCTTTGTTATGGAGACTGTGTTCCCTTGGGACTCCAGGGCAGCAGAATCTGAACAGTTATGTTCATTTTCAAAGAGGAATCATACTAGCTCTGCTTCTGTGATGCAAGTAGACAGGGAGAGTGGGTATTTACCTGAAGAAGACAATAATGTTACAAACAAATCTACATTAAAAAAAAAACAACTTTCAATCTCAGGGAATGAATCATGTAAGAAACCACTAGAGGCATTTGTTGTATGTCTGCTGCTCTTCCCAGCCATACGTGAAGTTCTTATAGACAGTGTTTAAGAAATATGAAAGAAAAACATGTTCAAGCCAGGGAAATGTAAAGAAACTGACCCATTCTTCTTCCTTTTCCTTTCTCTGTCTTAGCCCTCCAAGAAAGGAGTGTTGGAAAGAAACTGAAGAAAATCTCAAAGAGAGATTCTAACATCAAACTCCTACCCCTTGTATGAGTTGCTAGTAGCATTGAGGAGAGTGCCTAATTAGAGATGTCCTCCTGCTTCCTCCATATCTGCCGCCTGACCCCCTGGACTTGGTCCCAATCCTCCTCCAGTTGTGGTTGACTATTGTTTATTGAAAACCATCTACAAGCACTATTTTCTGGACTGTATAACTGTATTGTGCCTCTGTTAAGGTGTGTTCTACTTTACAATTGTAAACGTTTACTTTATAATGGGAAACTGTGTGTAAAGGTGTTGCACTTACAAAATACAAGCAGTCATCTCTGCCTTTCTTTAATTGGAAGAATAATTCTTTAGTGCTAACATTCATATCACCTTTCTCTTGCACAAGAAGCCTAACCAAATTCTCCTCTCTTTTCTCTTTAGCAATATGGAGTGCTACATGGCCTGGGAAACACAGTGGCCACAACAATACATGCCATGGCACCCAGATACCACAGTGATGGGCATAATATAGCAATGTGACTGGAACAGAACTTTATCCAAAGATCAATACTGTTTTTAAAAAATCAGCATATAAGGAATGAAGGCCTGATTGTCTTATCCATTTTACACCAGTGTAACTCTACTTCTTTTGTGTGGCATCTATGAAGATAAAGGAGGATAAGCTCCTTGTATAATCCAGTCCTGATCCTCTTGGATAAATCAGTGTCATCCCCTTGGTGGGGGTCAATGTATTGTGACTTCTGAAAACAAAGTTATCTATAAAAGGATATCTTTTTAAAGTGTTCTTCACCATCATTATTAGTTTCAGTTTTCCTTAGAATCATGTAGTTGCTAAGACCAAGTATTTTTCTCCTATATGTATTCAAAGGGACATTCATTTTTCATATTTAAAACAAAAGTCTCAATAGTGTGCTATGTGTAATACCCACAAAAAAGTTTATAGGCTAGATGCTTGATCACTGTTTTTGCTGCAAGCATAACACAAAGCACGTGTAATTATGAACAACAAATAAGCACTGAACTAATTTGTTTGTGAGCTGATCTTTAACAGCAAACTTAGATATGAACGAACTTCCTTACTGGGACAGTTTCCAGTAGGCTCAATTGTTAGTGCAATAACAAATAAGATATGCAACCTTTCACTAATATAGAGAAACATTATACTCCTGAGCATACTGAAGTAACTATTTTAGGTTTTCATACATTGTCATCAACCGTTACATAGTTATGTGCCACATATGCCAAAGTGATAACTAAATTTGCCTTATCAGAAAATAACTGACAAAAATCAAGTCTAAATTTGTATGATGAAATGAATATGGTACCCGGTATCTGTTGCTCACACAACAAAAATTCAGTATTATCTTCCCTATCAGTTTAGTGATTTTCCTGTCTCTTTTCTCTGATTTTCTCTTACCCTGAAGCTCTTGCTTCTCTGATGAATGACTGTCCTCAGGACACACTGTACACCCCTTTCAAAGCTTTCACACTGCAGTGTTTGAGCTCTTCAAGCTTACCCTAGGCCCCGGGGACCTCTCAGAGCATAAGGATTTCCAGTACCGTGAGGTTTTCATGCTTGTCCTCATCTTCAGCAACCTTTCAGAAGTGGTGTGCTGAGTCTTCATTTATTCACTCTAATTTAAGGTTTTGCATGCCAGTAATACATTTTAACATTTTTAGAAGGTCTCTTTCTATAAGTCTATAATATATAACTAAACTCGTTGTATGTAAAGTAAATAAGGTTTTTAAAATGTTTAAGAAGCTTAATTTAAAATTAAATTAAAATGCAGAGCCTCCCTGACTGGTGGCCAGGAGCCGGGTAGTGTGAATGCCACTGAAAAATCAACTTGCGTGCTGCATTCGGCACACGTGCCATAGGTTGCCTACCCCTGTTCTATGTGATATTCACCTTTGTGCTCCTCTTAAACATGCTGATCGCGCTGATGGGGGAGACAGTCAGCAGAGTGTGCCAAGAAAATGAGAAAATCTGGAAGCTCCAGGTGAGGCTCTTGCTTTCAATCAATTCAAAATCAGTGACAAGCTATTGTAATATGACAGAAAATATACAATATTCCATATATACTGTTGTTTCATCTACCTCACTCCTTTCATACTTGTCTTCTACCTCCCAAAGAACTGAAAAAAATTAAATGTCTAGTTCATTTTGCTACTACAGGTAACAAAACTTTTAAACAAATAAATTCCTGGAAATGGCTACATCATAGCAAGACCCCAGAACTGTCTCAGAATAGAAACTATACAACATGACACTAGAGAGACACAACACATCCATTGAGCCCATATTATCCAAACTGAATACAGAGTAATTTCCTTTAATAGACAAGATGTAAAATACTAGTGTATGCCCATAGAGTATCAATAATAATCATTCATCTGCAAGTGCCTTAAGTGGTAAATAGATGTCACCATTTCTCTATGTGAAGCTGGCTGTGTAAGTATGAAGTGCTTTTTAAAAAGGTAGAAATTCATGCTAGAGAATACTTAACATTGCTTACATTTGTACATTTATAAGTGGGATTTTCAAATGCTCTCAAACAATGGCCTAATGTTGCTCCCATTGTAGATAAGGTCATGGAGGATAGGTCCATCAATGTCTATTAGGCAAGATGGTCAGGAACACAACCCCATGCTATGGGTGTGCCTAAACCTCTAGCTTGCCAGAGGCTGGAACTGGATTACAGGGGATGGATCACTCGAAACTATCCTGTTCATTCCTTCTAAAGCACCTGACATTGGCCACTGTTGGATGACAGAATACTGGGCTAAGTGGACCATTGGTCTGTCACAGTATGGCCATTCTTATATTCAGTGGGTGTGTTATAAACATACAGCTATGGGTAGCATAAAATTCCTCCTTACCTGTAAAGGGTTAAGAAGCTCAAATAACCTAGTTGGCACCTGACCGAAAGGACCAATAAGGGGAAAAAGATACTTTCAACTCTGTGTGGGGGAAGGTTTTTGTATTCGTGTTCCTTAGTTCTCTCCCAGTCAGCGAGGAGCCATGGCAGGAAAAATACATCTCCCTAAGCCTTATCTGAACTAAGCATCTAATATTACAGAAATAGTAAGTAATAGCAAGAAAATGCATTAGATTATCTTTTGTTTTAGCTTGTGAATTTTCCCTGTGATAAAAGGAAGGTTTATCCCTGTTTTTATAACTTTAAAGTTTTGCCTTCAGGGAAAATCCTGTTTAAAATCTTTTTGTTACCCTGTAAAGTTATCTTCCATCCTAATTTTACAAAGGTGATTCTTTTATCTTTTTTTAAATAAACTTCTTTTAAGACCCTGATTGTTTTTCAGTATCCCAAAAACCCAGGGGGGTTGATCTGTGCTCACTTTGTAATCAATTGGTGAGGACATTATTCTCAGGCCTCCCCAGAAAAGGGGGTGTAGGGACTTGGGGGGAATATTTTGGGGAAGGTAGGGCTCCAAGTGGCCCTCCCTAAACGTTTGTTTAAATCACTTGGTGGTGGCAGGAATATTAAGGGCAAGGAAAGAATTTGTGCCTTGGAAAAGTTTTGTTACCTGTAGTAGCAAATTTGTGCCTTGGAAAAGTTTTTAACCTGGCAGAAATAAGTTTAGGGGGTCTTTCATGCGGGTCTCCACATCTGTACCCTAGAGTTTAGAGTGGGGAGGAAACCCTGACAGGGTGTATTACTATTAACTTCAGTGTGAGCAGAGTTAAGAGCACTGACTGGAAAATCTCACTGGAAGGGTACTAATACCCCCTCCAAACTTTCAAAACTTAGAAAATTTTGTGCAGATAGAAAGATCTTCAGGCAGTGAGAACATGCTGCAGTAACAGCCACATGCTAGAGCATCCCTGAATGATTCATTGTTTGCCATCATGTTGACTCTACATGGTAACTGTTTTCCAGAAAGCCATGACCATACTGGATCTGGAAATAAGTTTGCCAGTGTTCTGCAGAAAATGGCTCCAAAGAAAAAAAAATTTGCCCCAGTACACTAATTGGATATACCTGATAAAAAGGAAGGTGAGAGAACTTGCTTACAGTGGGTACAGTGAGACCTCTAGAAACCAAAGGGACTTTACATGTTTATTAAAACCTTGATTAAATTATTTTATTATGCCTATATGTGATGGGCCCAAGGTCTGTGGCTCCCTGATGCAGCTTATCAGACATGCACACCTGAAGGCAACTCAGGGCTTTAAGGGTCAATGGGCCCTGCAGAGACAGTGGAAGTAAAGATAATCCCTCCATCAAAGATACCAGAGGAGGGCAGTAGGCCACAGCACCAGCGCTGGTGCTGTGGCCTGCTGCCCCCTGTGACAACAGATAGAGTTGGAAGGGGGTTGCGTTTAACAGAGGCTCACATTAATGGTGGAATTCTCCATCGTTTCAGATACGCATTGCAAGTCTGCACCTTCTGAGGCACCCCCTCACTAGATTTATATGGAGTTTGGCCAGGCTGAAGCCAGCTTTTATATGAATACAAATAAACCTCATATTTGTAAGCTTCCTCTTTATATGTTTGTTTAAAATGAAGAGCGTGAATGAAGTGAACAAAACCAACTGGAGTAACACACTGATAAACACAAATGAAGAGCCTGTCCCCCTTGCAAATGAAAAGAAAAGAGGTGGCTGAGGCCATTTTTAACTGTAGGGTAACTTTTTACTGCCTTAAACCTCAGTAATCATTCCAGTGGACTTACAAGCAGAGTAGAGTAACACTAGCCACCAAGTGAACAATCTCCAAGACTAGCTTGGTGTTAAACAGAGGAGCACTGTGGTTTATAATTACACAGGGGCCAAATCCTGACATCTTTGTTCATGCAAAACTCCCAGTGACTTCAAAAGGAATTTTGACTGAGAACTTCAGGACTGGGCCTATAGTAGTTAACATAGTATTAAAAGACAGTGACAGTTATTTCTGCCTGGTAAAGCACTTGTGTTCTGATGAGATGTGAAAACTGCAAGTTCTAAGTCACTTTGGGTAGTTCTTCTCTTATGATGATAGTAGTTAGTTACACTGGGTGACAACCTGACCCCATTAAAATCTATGGCAAATTCCCATTGGCTTAAATGGAGACAGGATTTCCCCCATGGTATGGGTTCTGTAGTTGTTACAGAACTGCGGAGTTACAAGTACAGTATACGGCTGTTTTTGCCTCGTTAAGTAAAGTGCTGCCAACGAGAATAATTTCAGTATTTGTGGCAGTTATTTGTTGAAGATACATGCAAAAATTAAATCTATAAGTTAATTTGCAAATTTAGGTGGTTCTTGGATAGCATTTTGTTCTCCTGATCTTGTAATTATTTGTACCTTTTTTTGGTCAATTTCACTGAAAACAAACCCAAACCTCTGACTGCAACTGACTCCTTCCTCCAAATTTAACAGAGAAAATTGGCTTGCTCTTCTCATACTAGCAGTTTTGCCTTCACAACATTTCTTTTCCAGGTTCAAGGAGAGATGTAGTGGGAAAAAGGGAACCTGAAGAAAGCAACACATCAGTAGATTAATCTGATGTCTGAAGAGATGTTGGTTTCTTCAGTTCTTGTTGTATGTATATACCCTTGTACTGCAAGTCAGATTCCTTCTGCTTTTGCTTTGAACTGTAAAGTGGAAAGTTGCAAGTAAATATACTATTTACCTCTCAAAGTAGATATAGATATTTATACTCTTCCTTTCTCTTGCAAATTGTATTATGTCAGCACAGATAAATAGGAACCTGACTAACTGTTGTGCAAACCATATCCTCCTATATTTCATATCTATATTAGCATAATGCATGTTAATTTTTGGTGAGTGATTGTTTCTCAGGGAGTTGATGATAGATTCCATCCAATAACCAAAACACAATGAATGCCGTAATTTTGGACATTATGACAATTAAGATAAAACCTATTTATCAGTAAAACCATATTTCTATATCAGTGCTACAGACCATGTGATGACTGAAAACTTATATCGAGCAACCTGAGTAGCTGTGTTAGTAGCTGTGACAGTCTCTCTCCCAGGCAAGCCCCACAAGAGAAGGATGCTATGGGGCATTCCACCAAGCAGTTGATGAGCCTCCAAAAGATCAATTAGGATTAGAGATGGGGAGCAAGCAGTGAAATCCAACAGAGACTTTTCTGTGTGTTGTTTGGGGGCAGCTAGGAAGCCTCAATGTCTAGGCTGTTTGTAGTTTTTCCACTGGGAGGTGAGGAAGTTTTTCTTCTTGTGGGCAAAAATACTCAGTTTATTTCCTGCTTTTAACCAGCATGTGTGAAGTACTGTACAAAGCTCAAGAGAGAGCCTTCTAGTGTGGTTGATTGGAGGTAGATATCTAACCAGTAATGGAGGCATAATGACCAATTTATGGAAACATGGTCTTAACTAACAAGTTGTTTACTTAGCATATTTAATGAATCATTACATACAGTAACTTCCTCAGCCCTTTTGCCATAATGTTCTGTTCTCATAAAGAGCTCCAAGTCCATTGTCTGTGAACACAGACAATACACTTAAAAACAATTATATTTAACCTTCTTCTTAAGAACAATTATATTCAACAACAAACAAAAAAAGCTAAACAGACTTCCTTGCCCCAGAGTTGTCAGGCTCATAATCATGTTCCAAAATGGGTTTTAACTTGGCTTCTTCTGGTTGTTTCTGTGCCTCCTCTCGCCTGCTCCCATCTCTCAAAAGTGGAACCAAGGTCTTCCAGTTTTTCCCTGAAACTTATAAGCAAAGTGGCTATTAATGTTTTTTTCCTATAGAAACAGACCAGAATATTCCTGGTTTCCAACACAGAGGGAAGCTGATATAATATAAAGCACAAGTGAAAATTTTATTCTTTTAAGAGTTTTATTCTTCTGTCAGTTTTCCATTCTTTTAAGCTGACAAGTACACCCACTGATCGATGAACTGGGGTTCTTCTGTGCTGACTAGTGAGCTACTGCACTATGGGGTTGGGGCATGACAAGGTGGCTCCTGTGGTACACTGCTGCCAAGGAGTGCCAGTCATTACCATGGAAACATCCAGAGTGAGGAACTGGAGAGAGCTAGAGAATTCCAAAGAATAAAACTGCAAAATGAATAAAGGGTTAGTTCGTTTTAATCCTTTTGCCCACTGTGTTCATTTAACAGCGGTTCATGTAGCTCTTCGAAATCTCACTGAGAGATGTATAAACTTGCACTGCATTATGCTGCCTCTATAACCAAATGTATAGTCTAATACTGTCAGAATATGGGAAGAACCAGAGGGTTTTCATGCCTGGATTCCTCACCTCTGCTTGACTTAAAAGAAAAACTTGAGTTTCGCTTCAAGCCCATGCAGTATCCAGGCTCCTCGTTGATTATGCCCAGATTAGTGTTCCATGTGGACCAGTTCACTTCATCGACTCTGGAGAGAGAACAAAAGTGATTTAATGTTGAAAGGGATCTAATTTATTGTCCAGAAAAGGATCTAGAGTCTCAAGGACCGTATGCACAGTATAAATTTGTCACGCATCCAGTTCCCTATGTGGACAAGCTACTCAGATAATTCTTGTAGAATTGTAATTACACTCAAGGTGCACAGCAATAATCCTGGAATTTTTGTGAAGTAATGTGTTGGAGAATGGTGCTGGCCTCATCGTCGTGGCTGATTAATACAGAACATTAAACCCACAGGGAGCTTTAAAGTCCCTAATATACCAAATAAAATTCACCATCTACTGGATATTTGCAAAAGGCCACTCTCAGCCTGAGGACCAAGGCAACTGCCCATACAGAATTCTGTAACATTCATCTGAGGAGAAATCTACCTGACTCAATTAAATTTATATCATACTATGCAGAGAAACACCAAGGGATTCCATAGTCACACTCTGTCCTTGTGTCCCAGGGCAGAGGGTTGGCTGGTGAATCGATGAGTATGCAGATCTACTGGCCAATCACCACACAAGGAAGAGTTTGGGCTATCGCAGGCCTGCTGTGTAACAGTTCTGCCAGTGCTTCATGGTTTGGCAGGGGAATGCCATAGACGTCCCTGTTGCATAGGTCAGATACTCAATCTCTGCACTCTAGCTAGGATTCTCCACACTGAGAAATTTGTGTCACAGTGGCCCAAGAAGTAAAGCAACGTAGAATCAGATATGGAAAGAAAAAGGCTCAGCTGCAGTATCTGTTCATTACCAGTTGAGCTATGATGCTGTTTTGAGACGGACAGTGATGAGAGGACATAATGCTGCTATTTTAATATAGAAGGTCTGCTTGGCATTCTGGCATCTCAGACCCAGCAGGCTGGACCAAGTCTATTGCAAATTGGACTAGGAATCCATTTCACTCATGCCACTGAACAGCCATCACTTAGTGTAATTTTTGGTCACCCTATGTTTAAGAGATCTACATCCCATTACTAGTTATTGAGCCATCCCAGGCCTGTAGATGTGTTTCTGTAAAAGATTATCTATTTAAGATAAACCAGGTTACCTGAAACACCATCTGTAATCGTCCTTGTTATCAGGTGTGGTTCCCACTAAGACTCGCTTTCCGGATTGGAATGAGCTTATCATGCAGTTCAGATAGCTGTTTTCGATATTCAGGATGGTGATGGCTCTCTACCAATTGAAAAAGGCAAGGAGAGTGGGGAACAGCTGGCATTTAGCTATATTTATACAAATGTTGAGTCCTTTCTTTATAAAACAAGAATCCCTGAATTTTCACCAGCATTGTCAGCCTAGGGCAATGATCATACCAACCACAAAACATAAAATTTCTCTAGAAGCGTGTCTTTTAAAATGATGGATGACTACTGTTATGTAGTTAGAACTACAGGGTTTCTTTTCGTACACAAAAGCTGACATGGCATTATCTGCAAACCTGGCAGAAGGCACTTGCTTTCCTCCAATGCATAATCTCTATTTTTTTGTATTCTGATCATGGTTTTCCAGTGTCGAGAGCCTAAATGCCTTCAGGTTTTTTACTCTGTTATTGTCTAATAATAAAAATATTTATTTTCTTAAACTGCAAACATCTGTGAAATATTCAGTATATACCAAGAACATCTGCTTAAACAGTGCATCATACACTAGATGAGGAAAGGGACCAAGGACAGTCATACAGGCTTGTGCTCATGGGTAAAGAATCAGGAGATAGAAAGACTGAGACATTTATCTATCTATCAGGGATGGTCTAGACAGTATTTGGTCCTGCCATGAGGGCAGGGGACTGGACTCGATGACCGCTCGAGGTCCCTTCCAGTCCTAGAATCTATGAAAGACATGAAAATCTGCAAGTTTAGAAACATGCCAGTCCCTCTAGATTCCCCTTAAAGCGCTTATCCCCTAAGTTCTCTTTCTAGTTCCAACATGAAGACCAGAACCCTTGGGGGATCAACAAACCTGGAGTTTCCAGATGCTCTTACTCTCTTGTGCGATCTTGTTCACAGTTTCCCCCATCAGCGCAATCAGCATGTTGAGCAGGAGAATGTAGGTGAGGATGACGTAGAGGACCAACAGGATGACGAAGACAGACTTAAACTTGTAGTTCTCAGTGAACTCTAGATCTCCCATGCCAATGGTGAACTTAAACAGCTCCAGGCAGGCGTAATACAGATTGTTGTATGATGTGCGGCCACACTTCAGCGGGCCCGATCGGGTGCAGGGACAGCTGTCATTTTCACGTCCCTCATAATCATCTTCAATCAGAGTCACCACAGCTGTTGCAAATGGGAAGAGTGATGTATACAAGAAAAAGATACTCAGGAGACCATGCTCATTTTGAAAACAATGAAAAACTTGCAAAGATGTATCTGATTAGACACAATATATTGATGGCCATCAACTGCAGGTGGAATTGTGGGGAGTCAGCAGCTCTGAAAAATCAGTCCCCAGGATTCTAAAGTTGGGGACCCAACATGGAGGCATCCAAAATTAGAGATAACTTGAAAATGTGGTGTCTGAGTTTCTCCATCTGTGAAATGGGAATAATGCTGCTTGGCATTATTTTGAGATCTATGGTAAAAAACTCATTTTAATGGTAAGTAGTAGTATTCTTCATTTTTTTTATGTGGTAGAGATTTTGTACACGGATGTGATGTAGATTTCTTAATTTCTAGTTGGTAAAGGGAATTCTAAATTAACTGAAAAGGTAATTTTTGCTAAATCTCGTTGATTCTCTAAGAAAAAATAACTCCCAGAGTGACATTACCTGTAGAAAATCCCAAGAGAAATACTAGGTAGACAAACATGAAGCGACATAAATCCCTCAGGATCATCTGCAACATGGAAACAGAACATTTTATAGGAATCTAACACAAACTGCAACCAAGAGTGGTGGAAAGTCCTGATTTGGCTCCAAGAAGGAACTATACAGTGTGAACCCACTGCTCTTGCCTTACATCATAACTGAGTTTTCGAGTACTGGCTTTCAATATAGAGAACATTTCCTTTGCATTATTCATAAAACCTATTGGATGCATATGCAGTATATCTAATGCCAAATATATTTTCAACCTTTCATGTGTGAATCAAGCTAAGACAGTGTGGTTCTTTGTCCCCCTCTATAGACTACTTGGCTAGACCACATGAAGAGGTCAGACTTCTTTGTGGAGAAGGCCTGAAAATAAATCGAGGAGAGTAGAGTTAACTGACACTAGCCTTTTCAGACTCACTGGCAACAGTGAGTAGATTTTCCCCTGAAGGTGAAAATAAAGCTGCTCTCCCTGGTTTAAACCGTAAGGTTGAGTCGGCAGTGGTACTTTCCAGGCCTGTGAAAATTCAGCAGGGCTTGCCAGCTGCTCTCTAGACTGACCTTCTCAATCATGACAGCGTAAATCCCCATCTGCTGGAAGCCTCGGGTGTAGTACAGCATGTTAGCCCAGCCCAGTGCCAAGGAGAACACCATGGATGCCACATAGAGTTCCTGGCCACAGAAGTACAGCACCACTGAACTCAACAGGAACAGCGAGTGAACAAAGCTGAAAGACAAACATGGTTCAAGCACAGTGCAGATCTTCCCAGGCAGGCATGAAAGGAGGGATGAAGGCATAGAGAGTGGACTCAGGAACTCCTCAAAAGCACATTAGAACCCATCTGGACAGACATGTCCTCTTAGGCCTACCTCCATCCCTTGAAAGATTCTTTCCTTTCATGCTTTACTTGTCTTCTGCACCCTCCACAATTCTTCTCCCCTTAATAACTCCCGAGTTTCCCACATACCCCTGTTTCTCCAACCCAGCTGCTGTTCTTCTGCCTTGCAGGATGTCAGCAAGACAAGCCACAATTCTCTGTTGTCCTCGAGGACTGCTCTCTCTGGCACTCCCTCTCTCTCATCACAGAGCTGGCAGCAGTTCAGGGAGCTGCCCTTTGTAGCAGCCTTCCGACTGGGGAAGGGAAAGATCTCCAATAGCATAAAGCGGAAGGTACCACTGGGGACAAGAGAGGTTTCAGCATGGCCCAGTGCACAGGGCATTAGACTGCAAGTCAAGAGTCCTGGGATCAATTCCTGACTCTGCTGCAGGACCCAGACAGTTAACCTCTCAGCACCTCACCTTCCCCACCTGTAAATGAGGGTTATGACCTGGAGCCACCTGTGTAAAGTGCTAAGAGAACTGGGGGATGAAAAGCACTATGCTTATTTCAAAGCCTGTACATGCAATGCCTGGCTCAAGCCAAGGTCATGAGTCCCGCAGGCTCTTAAATGCCACATTCAAATGCAAATAAAGAAGTTGCTGAGAAGCTTACAAAAGAACCTCACTGTAACTGTCAGCTAGCAGAGTCTTTAATGAGGGCCGCCTCTGCACGAAATATTGTATCTGCAAAAAAGGGAGACAAAAAGCCAGTTTCAGGTTGGCAAGTACATTTCCACTGTGAATCTTCCCGGGGACCCATCGTTCTGTATCTAAGTGCTGACTGTTATCTGGGTCAAACTTGTTGGAAATACTGCTGCAACCATTGCCCCGCTAAGTGCTAGGGAGGTCTGCTGAGCCGAGTCCAAGCTGAGAAAAGGGAAACAGCTAACCCTAAGTTAGCCCACAAGAACCTCTCAAAAGCAACACACATTCCAGTAAGCATGAGCCTCAATTATAGTTATCCCCTCAGTGTAGCACTACTCTGAAGCTTCCAGCTTCTGTGGGAGCAGCAGCCCATTTGCTCACTGGTTTGAGCAACTGTGATCACATTGCACTTGCTGTGTGTTCTTTATGCTGGCCACCATACTGTAGCAGTTTGTGTTTAAAATAGTACTGATGATCTCTAAAGTCCTTAATGGTGCAGGCCCTGGCTATATTCAATACCCTCTTAAGCCTTGTCTAGGCTTGTGTCTGTGCTCAGGCACTCCTGGACTTTGTAGGGTCTGCCTTCTCATATAGTAGGATGATAGGCAACTGCACCTTAGCTTTGTAACTCAGTAGAAACCTGACAGTTTTTAATGCCATGGCCAGGAGCTATCTGTAGCTTTCGAGTGAGGGATGGACTCCAATAGCAGCTAGCCCAAATCAAAGGGGGCACCTATTTTTGGTTCCCACCTATCCACATGGCTCTAAGGAGAAATGTCAAAGCTCTTACCCCTCTGAAAAAGAAATAGAGACCTCCCAGCACACTCAGGATCTCTCCAATGACACGAAAACACTCCTTGGTGGTGTATTCAAATTTGAAGGGAGGCTGCATAACACAGGAGCAAAGGATCAGCACAGCTGAAGATGGAAAAGGACTGTCAGCTGAGCAGTTGAAAGTGCTTGGTTTCCCCTAGGATTGGTCCCTAAAAGCACTGCTTCCTCCATTCTCCAAGGAGGGTCTGGAGGAGGAATCCTTCCTCTGCACTTCTTCTCCCCCTCACTCGGGTAAGAAGGAAGAACTGTTAAAGCTCTGGAACCAATAACATGACTGGCAGGCCTGGGAATTCATCCCCGGGGTGGTCACACTGAAGAGCATGACCAGTGAAGTACCTTTCCATGTTTCTCCACAGGTCTGTAGTAGGCGGCTATGGTGAGTATGATAATGTGAATAGCATAAACAAAGAAGTTGAAGTAAAATAGGCGTTTGACGAATCGGTCCCACTTGTCCTGCAGCAGCCTGTTCAGGGGCTCTACCAGCAGCATCTCATGGCGATTCTGCGAGGGGGATGAGAGAGAGAAGGAATGTGAGTCCCAAAGAAGACAATACACATATAAGATGAGAGAGCACCTGCCAAAGGTCTTTGACAACAGTAAATGAAATCTCATTGTCCCCAGTGTGACATGAGTGTAATATAATATTTCATTGGAAGGTGAGAGGGCCAGAAAGAGTTAATTAACTCACAGACTGACCTGACCCATTGTGGAACTTTACAGACTTGTTAGGAAAACATGTAAATGAATAGAACTTTGAAATGCAAGTCGGCATTGTTAGAGGTAGAAGGGTAGATGTTCGCTTACATCACAAGGCCTGAGCAAACAAGTCTTGTCTATTACTATAGCTTTGATTCAAAGACAAAAAAAGGAATATTAACATTTAGGAAGATACTTGAGTGAAATAGTATTATTGTCTGTATGTTTCTTTGAAAGTTGTGGTAACCTGTATCTGAACTATTTAATGGATAAATTATCCTGTGCTAATTGCCATGATGTTTGGAAGAAGGAAAGTTAAGCCTATTGTTTTCTCAGGCCAAAAGGCTGCTGGAAATGTATAAAAACCCTGGGACAAGATCGTTCTTCATCTCAGATCTGCTTTGGGTTTCAAGAGGGGGAAACCTTAAGCCACAAGGATTGAGATCCCCAGTCACTGACTGGAGTCACCCTGAATATGGACATTGGGTTATAACCTATGGACTATTTCTAAAAAGACTTTTGGCAACTACAAGCTCATCTCTGCTATGTATCTGAACCTCAGGAATTGAATTCAAGTCTGTATGTAAATTGATCTTTTAACCAACAGTCTTTTTTTTTTTTTTAAATAAACTTTAGCTTAGTTAATAAAATTAGCTATAAGCGTGTATTTTGGGTAAGATCTAAGTTATAATTGAACCTGGGTGTGTGGCTAATCTTTTGGGATTGGAAGAACCTTTTCATTTATATGCTGAGATAAGATTCTCAGTAATCATCGTCATCATATCCGATGTGTGTCTGGATGGAGGCCTGAGGCTGGGTACTTTAAGGGAACAGCGTTATTTGGACTTTTGAGTAACCAGTAAGGTACTATAGAAGCTGTTTTGTGCTAGCTTGGTAAATCTAAGTATTGGAATAACCACCAGCTTCTGGGGTTTGTTTACCCTGTTTTGTTTGCAGTTCACCCTAACTGAGTGACCTCATCTGGCTCCCACGGGCACCATCGTCACACCAGTGAACATATTCTCCAATCCCCGAAAGGCAGGGAAGTATCATTATCCCAGTTTCACGGATAGGGAAACTAAAGTAGAATGATTTGTCCAGGGTTGCTCAGTGAGTTAGGAGCATAGCTGAGAACAGAACCCTGGAGGCCTGACTCCCAGTCCCCTGCTCTAACTAAAATGTTTCTCTCAGGAGCCCGAAGGAGTGCCAGGGAATGACATACAACACAGAGGCTTGCTGAATGGTATGACTGTACCCTTACTTGTCTGAGCGAGCACTCCTGTGAACGGTACAGCTGGCTTCAAGCCAAAGGAGAATATTTGCAATAAAGAGTCCCAGGATTAGCTTCCACACTCAGGTGGGCAAAAGGAACGTGAGTGCATAGACTCGTGCCAAGAACGAAATTACATCTCTGCGCTGTTCCTGATCACTATTCACTTGTAACAAAGCTCTGCAAAATGGTGCAAACCTTCAGAGACACGCACTACACAGAACACAGCTGACCACTGAACCCACTAAGAAAGTGTAGAGGAGGTTTCATACTCACTGGTGTTTTGCTGCTATACGCAATAATCTCAAGCACTGAGTTTTTCTCACACGTGTCTATGGAGGACAGGTCATAAAGAGATGAGTGGACGGGTCCATAGGCCCATTCGGTGAACTTCCTAGACAGATGCCTACACTCAGGCTCTTTGATCTCTCGTCTAAGGATATAGGCGAAAATCTGATCATAGAAGAATAATATAACCAACATTTCAGGTGTGGTAGATTTTTTGTTATTCAGTTTCTCAGTAACACAGGAATTCAGATTGCACCCTGGCTTAACTGCACTGATGTCAAGCCATTGGGATACTGTACAGCTCACAGCTTGCAATATCCAAAAGCCAGTGATCTCGTTGGCTTCTGGGCAATGGGGCAATATGAATGTGGCAAATGGACTAATGCGGTAGCACAAAGAAGTGTCTCTCTGGTCTCTTCCAGTTAAGATTTGTGACTATCTTTGGCCTCTCAAACCTAAAACAAACATCTAGAGGCACCTGTTTTGTATCCCTTTGAGGTCACTGTCTTGGTGAATGGCAAATGTTTTGGAATTGGCCATGTCAGCCAGTCAAAGATGCACTTTCTACTCCACCTGAGATAGCAGCCAGGGCACTTTTACTGTTTCCATCTAGGCTGACATATGTCTAGTGATACTACATGACTCCCTTTGGACACATTACCTAGACTACATCAAAGCTTTGCTTTTTAAACTCCAGCATTAAGTCCTGCAAAGTTTTCCACTGTCTTGGTCTGCTAGGCCTAGGCAGCAAGTAATGACATGTACCCAGTGTAAATGTTTTTATTATACTGTGTGTCATTTGAAAGGGTAACAGGTATGTGTCCACCTACCCCTATCTTCCCTTTCTTTGCAGCCAAGGTTAAAGGAGTCAGTCCTTTCTTGTTAGTGATCTCTTCCAGCTTCAGCATCGGGTTAATTTTGGCACCAAGGATCAAAATGTTGTTATACACTTTTGTTACAAACTTGGTGTTATCTTTGGTGTTATCTGCAATCTCCACGAGGGCGTGCAGAACTGTGTTGCCCATAGAGTCCTGGCCAGCTATATTGGCTGGATGATACCGATTCTCGAGGAGGAATTTCACAATGCCAAGCTGATTGGTGCACGCAGCCAGGGAAAGAGGCAGTTCACCTAATGGCAAGCAACATGAACCACTGGTCAGAAAACTCACCATATGTACAAAAGTCACCTTTATGAGCTTAAAAGTGAAGGAGAATCTGAAACCTCTGCAGGTTTGAAAGCTCACACCATGACCAGACGGGTGAGCAGTTCTCCATCAAATACTGTACCAAATCTTAGTCTCATTGTAAAAACTGTATTTCCTTATGAACTTAAGTACTGCATAAAACTTGTGCAGGCCCTCTAAATATGGGTGAATTTCCCTCACTAGTGAAAATGTTCATACCTTGCTGATCAATACATGGGGGCTATCTGGACCCAGCATGTGACGAGTTGAAAAAAAACAAAACAGAATTATCAAATTAGAAATGCACATTGAATGGTCCCTATATATTTTGGTTAAAAGGACTGAATGTGTTAAGGGAGTTTTCTCCCCCCCAAAAAGGAAGACTTGTGTTTGGACCTCACAAATTAAGTTTTAGGCAGAAAAAAAAAAATTATGCTTGGATTATAACATCCTCTTCCCACTGAAAATAGATGGCTACAGAAATATTGCGTGCAGGGCTAGAAGGTGCCTTTAATAATGATACAACCCATCAAGAGATACAGAGATAGTTCAGAAGACAAATGGGGTTGGTACGCATCTTGCACTGAATATCAGTGGGAAATGTATGCCTGACTGCCTTAGTTCCTTTGTAATCCCAGCCCCCATTAGAGAAGTACTAGGGAAGGTTAGATTAGCCCCTCTGCTATTTGTGGGTCATCTGGTCCCCCATAACCAGGAGTATTTGAACAGCTCACATTTGGGACAACTCTCTTGCTTACTTGATCAGTGACAGAAATCATATCATGCGCCTTGTTTTCCTTACCAAAATAAAAGCCAGGTTTCCCTTTGATTTTTCTGAAGAACTCCCCTTGGGCTCTCACATGAACGTCTGCTCCATTTTGGACCAAGAGCTTCACCAAGTACATATTCCTCCTCTCGATGGCAATATGGAGAGCGGTCTGACCTAAGGAACCACTCATCAGACCACAGAAATCTCACTTCACATAACACAGAGAAACAGCTCCCAGACACTACAGGCTCCTTCTTCTGAGGTTAATGCAATGCTAGTGAAAAGGGACAAATTGAACAGCCCTGGAGACTGAAGTGCTCTATTTATCAACAGAATGGAGACAACAGAGGCAGCAAATGCAGGCTTCCTTGCTCCCCAGCCAAAGTGCTCCCAACCCTATCCCACCAATGTACATCTAGAAGAGGAAGAAAATTAGACCACATTAACCAAACATGTCACTGGCAGAAATAGCAGATGTGATCCAGGTATTTCAAGAACACGACTGCTGGCTCTCCGGCAGTTTGTGGTTCTGCTTTCCTAGAACCTGAGCTTCATTCTTGGTTACATTCAGAGAAATGCCTAAAGGGCTCAGACAGTCCTTTGTAGCCTATCTCCAGTCTTTCTATACAGACTTAGGCTCAGGTAAGGCCAGACAGTCTCCCAGCTGCCTTTCTTACCCTTATAATAGTTGTCGGTATATTCTGCATTAACTAACTCTTTCAGATTGCCTGTCTTCTCCGCAATTTCCAGAAGTAGGGGAATGGTATCATTCTTCCCATCATGCAGATTCAGCATGGCTTTCAATAAGCAGGTTTTCCCAGTTTCCGGCTCTGTAACATAGAGGGTTATGGCTATAAAAAAGGGCATTACAAACCTGCCCTCTGACACCTAGGCATGCAGTAATCACAAGGGATTTGGGATCTTCTGAATGGATGGAAGAACCCAGGGATATTTAGGGTTTCACAAACAACCTCTCAAACTTTCCTGAAATTTCCAGCGTCTTTATAGAGAATTGCCCAGTCTTTGGGAAACTACTGCATGACGCAGAACCCTCTGGAATGTCTTACCATGTATTTAAGTGAACACCATTCTGATCTTTTAATATCAGCAGCACTGCTGGAAGAGGGAAATGGCATTTGGATGCATCTGACATTACTAGATACCTTTGAACTCATTGTCTGTGAGATGCTTCCGCGTCTCATGGAGATAGATCTGCAGGTCATTCAGATCACTTGTGTCACCTTGGGCCACAGCATCAAAGATCCTTCTGCGATCATAGAACTTGAAAGCTTTTTCTGAGCAGCTTGCAATGGAATTGGTACATAGGAGCCTGACAAAGATAAGTTTAGTTACTGAAACATAAAGGATTAAGCAAGTCTCTTAAAAACCACCAAACAATTATACTTCCATTACTGGCTTTCAGTGGCACACACATTAGTGAATATTACACATATGAATTGTACAGTTTATAATATCATAAAAGTTTAGACAAGCAGATGTACTGGTGAAATTATGTTTTTACTGGTGAAAAGTTAAAAACAAGAACTTAAATCCAATTAAGCAACTAAGTCTAACATCTGATCACGCTCCTGGGAGCCAAGAACTCCTGAGTTCCAATCCCAGCTCTACCACGGATTCACTGTATAGCTTTGGGTAAATGATACAGGGCAACGTTTTCAAAAGTGCCCACTAATTTTGAGTAAGACACCAAAGAGTTTGATTCCTAGAGGCACTGAGTGCGCTCCTATTGATTCATTTAGAGAGTAGACTGCATTCAGAGATACAACTCCAGGGTAGACAATAGTCATTAAATGTATCAAAGTATTCAAGATATTTCCTATTCTTTTAAGCATAGGAAATACTTAAATATCTGCTGTAAAATCAAATACTGTGGTGCAATGGGTAAATGCTGAGCTACGCAACCCAAAACCCCTGTTATAATATATATCCAATATATCAGGAACTTACTTGGCAAACTGATTGTGTATTTTTGCCCTTTCCATATTGATATTAAACTTGACGACGGGAGCAGATCCCACGTGGTCCATCTGGTACAAGGAGTCCATGGGCGCCATGTTCTTATCGCTATCCCCTATCCCAAAGCGGCCTCGTCTAGCGAAGATGTTGCTTTTGGGCAGCTGCTGTACCTTTGTGCTCTGGCTTCCCTGAAGGCTTTCAAGGGTTCCCAGACTGGAATCCTCACCATCTGTGTGCTCATCCGTGACTTCAGAGTCCTCCACATCAGAACTGCCAAGTTTCCTCATCTTTCCAAGGATGGATGACATGGCCAGCAGGCTGCAGGGAATGCAATGACATTAATAGTGCCACCTGATAAACTATGTGGAGCTTAGTCTGACTTCAGTATGACTCTTCACCAGTTAGAAAATGAGTTGCTTTCTTTTTATTTTAAGTGAAGGTGCTGGCTGCCATCCTGTACTACCAGAGCTGGTACGGCAGCAGTATACGCTTTCTACTCACTGCTCCTCTCGGCCTGTGAGCCTCATCCCTGATCTGGAGAGACCAACCACTGCTTTGGGTTAAGAGAGGAATTCAGAGGAATTCTGCTGAGATTACCAATAAGGAAGCCAATTGGTGCCAATTTTGGTCATGCTTCTTGTGATGTGGTCACTTGTTCACTAAGGCTGAGGCTGTGTCTTTTCTATTCTATTACCTCATCACCTCCAACTCATTTCATACAAGCCCATCAAACGGCTATTAGATGGTACATTGCTCAACTGCCACCACCGTTCTGGTGATAAACACTGACTTGGTATTCTGCTTCACAGACAAACCAAGCCTCTTCTGGCTCACAAAGCTCTGACTTACAGTAAAACAATCGGGTAAAATCTTGAAGGAAACTCAATAGAGATTCTCCCCACACTCCACTAGCCAGGACCTGGCAGACACTGGGAAATAATATCGCAGACCTACAGAGTGTTACAAAGCCAGGAGCAAATAAAAATAAATACATGTCAGGAGGGAAAGATTGCAGGGCCAGATGTCAGGTCCTTGTGCATGCTGGGGAGGAAGAGGAAACAAAGACACATGGAGCTCTTGTAAGGCTTATGGAAAGGTATAAATTACTACACAGGCGCGTTGATCTAGTATGATGCTGTTATCCTGTCTTGGAAGGCACCAATATCAAAAATGAAAACCTCACTAACAAGGCAGTATCTGGTAGTGTGAAGAGAAATTTTCCTCTTTGCCCCTGCAGCAATCCACTGATGCCCTGAAGCATGAGGTTTCACTGTTCATGTCTTCATCTATATAGTTTTTTTTTTACTTTGTTCATGAAATAATTTTTACAGTATCCTACTATGAACACGAAGAGAAGAAATATGACACGAAGGATCTGGTCTTCATCAGCCATGAAGCCATCCTCAGCAAACGGGCTACTCCCCACCAGGTGAAGCACTGAACTGTTTAGAAAGTGACTTTTAGCTCACATTGTCCTGTCCTTTAGCATTTTGTTAGGCAGGCAGCTTGAGTTTTCTGCATGCTTCAACATAACTATTCACACAAATAGCTCCTAAATGAAGGAAATAGCCTCCGTATGTGAAATCAGTATGCAGCAACATTCCCTCTGGGATGATCCAGCAAAGAAGAGGCTGCAGCACTGATTAATAAACCAAGTGATATGGAAAATTCTCCCTTTGCCCATCTGATGAGAGTCCGGGGACACAAGAAGGGAAGAGGGCAAGTTGTGTTAGTTGCAGGATAAGCATCAATCAAGAGAAATAGGATAAAATAAGGAGCTGACACTGGGGAGAGCAGATGAGAAAGGGATGGAGAGAGGAGGTATGCTAAAGAAATGAATGAAACAGGTGTCCAGCAAGTTTAAAATGTCAGATGTTGCTGAAAGGGGTTTGGAGAACAGGACTGCAAGAAGATGCTAAATTGTTGTGGATGGTCCTCTTTAGAGCACCTAACTAGATGGGTAGTAATTAGTCTTTTGTGGGTAGAAGTTAAGGATATTACTCCGAAAGGTTGATCCATTAGCCAGTGAACTGGGCCTCAACCAATGTCTTTGCGCATGAGGGCTGCATCTCAGCCATGTAAGAGCAAAGAGACGTTTGGCTAACATGAGAAATTACTACCTACTGACTTCAGTGGAGTCACAGTGGTGTAAAAGACTGGAGAACCAGTTCCAGTAAAGATAACCACTAGACAAGTGGACCTTGGAAGCTAATAGTCACCTCCGGGACACTAAAAAGGCAAAAAGGACAGATTATTATAGATAAGTAATATCTGGAAGGCCAGCACTTTGATTGTGTTTGATTTACAATTACAACAAATGTTAAAATGAAGTGGTGGTGTAGCCATGATGGTCCCAGGATATTAGAGAGACAAGGTGGGTGAGGTAACATCTTTTATTTGACAGAAGTCGGTCCAATAAAATATATTACTTCATCCACCTTGCCATGCTAAAATAAAGACTGTTTCTAGACTGTTTTATTATTAAAGTATTTTAAACAGCCAAGTGTACATGCAGGGTGATCAAGAGGAAATGAGGCAAACACGGATACATTGAGGCGAATGTGACATGCAGGTAGGAACTGCTGCTTATATCATTATTAGATGTAAAGTACTCTGGAGGATCAGTAGTAGAGAAAGCAATTCACTGTACCCCTTTTGAACTTTGACACAGCCAGATTTGACAGTGTGTGGAATGTCCTACGAAACATTTCCTGAAATCCCAGATTGTCTGGAAAAATCTAATGCTTTGAAAACTAGGGTTTTATGAAATCCTGCTACAGCAAGTGTCCTCCTCAGCCATAAACAGACCTCCAGGCTAAGAATCAGGGCCGGCTCCAGGCCACAATGCGCCAAGTGCATGCTTGGGGTGGCATGCTGCGGGGGGTGCTCTGCCGCTTGCTGGGAGGGCAGCAGGCGGCTCCGGTGGAGCTCCCGCAGGCATGCCTGCGGAGGGTCTGCTGGTCCTGCAGCTCTGGTGGAGCATCCACAGGCACGCCTGCGGGAGGTCCACCGGAGCCGCGGGACCGGCAAGGGGCAGAGCGCCCCCCGCAGCGTGCCGCTGTGCTTGGGGTGGCGAAATTGCTAGAGCCGGCCCTGCTAAGAATTATTATGTATACAAACAATAGCTGACCGGTGACCTCAACCGTGCTTATGGTGGCGAGTTACACAGTTACAGTTATCAGAATTTTCAGTTCAGTAGGATTCATTAACCTCTAAATCAATGGCACCTATACAATTTTCTATGGAAGTAAACATGGACTGAGAATGTTGTTGTCTGTTTGACTTTTCAATAACGATACACAATATGTATCTAACAAATTCTTTAAATATTCATAAATATACATTTAGAGCATCAACAACAAAAATAGAAAAATGTTAAAATGACATCTACCATAATTTAGCTTTGCTGCATTTTTGCTTAAATTTCCAGTTCTGTGGGTCCCTCACAAAAATAAATTGAAATAAATAGAAAAAAAACCTTTTCCTAATACCTTAAATTATTCTGTACACAGGCAATAATGCAAAAAATAAGTATTTTAATATCAAACTGTAAATGAAAAGTTAAGAACTATACAATGTTACCTGAAATAATCAATAGTGGGTTTAAAGAATGAAAAACACTGCAAACAAAATAATCATGGGTTTTTTTCTTTGAGGGGGTGGGGGTGTCTCCTTTAAGTGAATGTATATCTGGCCAAAAATGCCAGACTGGAACCTGGAGATCTTTATTTCTCCACAGAACAGGTAGAGTATAGGCAGCAGCACACTGACCTCTCTCTCATTGCCTTATCAATACGCCATAACCATTTTCATCATTCCAAAAGCTTTAGTTTTAAAAACACTTGGTAGAAACTTCAATAATGACAGGAAAGCTACTCAGCCTCATGTAAGCATCTTCCACAGTGACTTAAAAATTCACTGGAAAGATATTGTCTTTAAATTTCTCATGTGCTATCCAGATAAAATGTACCTAATTTGGGCTCTTCTAATCCAGTGTATATCAAGATTCAATCCTATACAACAAGGTAAATGAAAATATTGCTTATAAGAGCCTCCAATTGAACCACAGCTAGTGATAAATAGCAAAGGGTAATTTACAAACAATGTACAAGCATGCTATTCAAATATACATGCAAGACTTACAAAAGCTCCAGAAAAATGCCACCTTCTGCAAAATAATCCAGGCTCAATAAGTACTCTGATCTACAGGAGTTTTTTCCCCCTTAGTTTTCAGGAGTCCGCTCTTCGTAAGTGATTTGTTTGGAGCAACATCACAGATCTTCCCTCCACTTTGTTTGTCTGCAGGATTGTTCTACATTCTGATTGTTTTGTAAGTCTGAGGATGTGCACTAGAACATTAACTTGACTAATATAATAATTAAGAACTATCTTGGAAGCAGAAGTAACAGCAGCCGCTATTCCCGAGAGTGTATCAAAGCTCTTTACAAGAATCCCAATTTTTTTTTTTCAAATTACATTTAGCAATGGATACTCCTTTCCAGATTTCCTCTTCAGATACATTCAGCCTGGGAAAGTCAGTTTTTGTGGTTCAGCTGTAAACATCACTTAATGTGAAAATTTGTAGAGATCTTTTCTGAGATCGTTCATCTTTGCAGTGGCTGTTAGTGATGTTATAATAAAAATCTACATACTATCCAAAGAAGAGTTTGACTACAAATAGAGTTGATGAACTTCGAAAACCAATTAAAAAAATCCAAACACCATTTTATTAATTTGTTTACACACCACGTTTTATTGAAATAATACATTTATTATTAATCAGCTGTGAAAAATTAATGTAAGTGCAGTTTGAACGCTTGAAGTATTTCCTTACCTCAGGCAGGCTAGTTGTATTAATCTGTCCTTCTGTCTAGGATATCTACACCAAGGAATGGGCTACAAAGACAAAGCAATTCTAAAAGATATGCTCTAGCCCAGAGAGAAGCTTTGGACTTGATATAGGAATCACTGGGTGAAATCTCTGGCCTGTGGGCTGCAGGAGATCATACTAGATGATCACAATGGCCCTTTCTGGCCTTAAGATGTATGCAAACGGATGCTGCAATAGTCACAGCAAATTGTAATTACATTCATCAAAACAGCCTATGACATTTTGTTCAGAAGAAATAAAATGCCTGTTTATTAATGCTTAAGCATAAATTAACAATGGGCCAGATCCTCAGCTGGTGCTACTGGAAGGAACTACTTCTTCACTGATTCCCCAGACGTGGACTTGATAAGTGAACTAGATATTTGGTTGTAGGAACAAGTACATTTCCTGAACAGGTGAGCATTTAGCACCTGATCTACCACTGACCATCAGAGTTTGAGTTTATATTCAAACAGCAGGATTTGATTCTGTTCTGGCTTATTCAACAATACATCTGGAGCAATTCCTTTTGAAGTCAATGGAGTTAAACAAGTGGAGAAGAGAAGAGTCAAGCACCCAGTGTCCATATTTGGTCATAGATGCATCTCCAGATTTCAGACATCCTGGAAACAGAAAGTCTCAATGTATCCATAAAGGAAAATTAAAGCAGCCAGAGGAGTGAATGAAACCAGAGACAGTGGCAGTTTGTTACAGCTAGAGAGGGTTGAGGGGAAGTGAGGGGACAACACATACAAAAGAAAGAGGAAGACTGCAGAATCTGAGCTTGCCTGCAGGAATGTGTGACCTACAGCTTATCCTATTTATGTTTTGCTCAGGGGAGTCACTGGAGGCAAGTTTCCAACAAAATGTCTTTAGAATCAAATCGATCCTCTACTTAAAAACAAAACCAAACAAACCTGGGCACTTGTCCCCAGTATAAAGTCTGCTATGGGAACGATTCACATATTGAAGGACATAAGGCAGCACGATCCCTAATTGATTTTGCAGCTAGGCCTCTGCCTAGCAGATTGCTATGCAAGATACCACATTGCCACAGATAACCCAAAGGAAGTGTCATATAAAGTAAAATCTCCTAGAACTGTAGTGGCTGTTTGTCAGCTTTGTGTGATGAGCTCACAATTGCTGAAGGAAGGGCTAAGGTTTACTGATTCCAAGGGCGCGGGGGGCGGAACTGAAATGTACCCAGCACTTGTAGATAAGAAAAAAGGGCAACATGAACATTTCAGTGTGACAGTTTTTCTTCAGCTTCTCTGCTATTATCAGCAAACTGTGTTCTGATAAAACGTTTGACATACTTATTCCCTCCTTGATAGATCTGGCAGCATTTGACAGATCTTACATCTGTACAAAAGTCAAAACAGAATTCTAGGCAATTCCTGAGGACAGATGAAGCACTGCAGTTTTGTATCAAAATGCACACCATACCAAAGCTTTTCAACAGTGTCAATTGCTGTATAAGCCAATTTCACAATGGATGATTTTTTGAAGAGCCTAAATTAAATAATAATGGCAGGTTAGGGCCCAGTTCTGATCTTTCTTACACCAGTGTAAACAGGCTAGATTCTCCAGGTCAGATGAGGTGCATTCAGCATAAGTCTGGAGGGGCTGGCCAAAGTGGCTTGAATTCTGATCCCACTTACATGGGGGTAAGTCCAGTTCAAGAGAGTCACTCCAGATTTTTCACAAGCATAGGAAAAGTACATAATCAGGCCTACTATATCTGAACAATGGAGAACAGCAGTGAGGTCCAAGCCTACTGGTATCTACCTACAATGGAGGGAATAACTAGAGAACAAGTGTTTTGAGAGCGAGTACAACATGGCCCCCATTATGGTTGTATTACAGACAAATAGAGAGATCAAGTGACTTGCCTGAAAAGCCTGCGGCAAAGCAGGGAATTGAACATGGGTCTCAAGTCCCCCACTAGTGCCCCCACCACAGGGCTGTATTTCCTCTCGCATCCTCGCTCTACATATTGCTGTGAGTTAAGACAGCAATTAGTCTCAGCAACACAACAAAATTACAATGCATACTGAAACATCCAGTAAACCTCATTATGCTGGACTATTCACTAAGATAGTTCTGAAAAGCTGGATGTGACTATGAGGAAGGAGAGTTAAGTGCTTCAGCTGCAGTAGCTAGATTTTCAGAGTCATAATTATCCCTATTACTGCCTTTTACTTCCAAAAAAAACGACACCCCTGAGGCGCTGTGACCATGTCTCATGCCCCATCTCTTTTTGCTAAGTGCTTCTTTGTCTCCATCTCCCATTCCTGGCTTCAGGCTTTCTCTGACCCTTTTCACCCCATGGATGCACACTTTTGGAACATCCTCCCATTTCTTGTGCATCAAGCGCCTCCCCTCCTCTTCTGATCTCCTTTTCTCCTGAAGATGCTACTGTCCTGCTCTTGCCTCACCTACTAAGGACTCTGCACCTTCCCGTGCCTCAACTGTTGTCCTAAATACTGTGTGTGTTTGTATTACACTGGGCCAGGACCTGGTTTGGATGTATCATATAGAGTGATCAGTATACTTGCTGCAGCATATAAATAATAAAATAGTGAAGTTTACCCCTGTGCAATGGGTCCTACGTATATCTGAGGCTTAAATGGTGCATAGGTCTCAAGTAAATTCTGCACACAGGAATGAATTTTACTCACCAAACATCCTCTCTCATCAGGTGGCAAAAGACGACAGAAGTGACAAGGGATATGCTAGGAGCGTTAACAAACACAGCTGGTGATGGGACAGTAGATGGGGAGGACTCTGAGTTACTACAGAGAATTCTTTCCCAGGTGTCTGACTGGTGGGTCTTGCCCACATGCTCAGGGTCTATCTAATGCCCATATTTGGAGCAGGAATTTTTCCTCCAGGTCAGACTGGTAGAGACCTTGGGGGAGGTTTGCTTTTCTCTGTAGCATAGGGCATGGGTCACTTGCAGGTTTAAACTAGGGTAAATGGTGGATTCTCTGTAACTTGAAATCTTTAAATCATGATTTGAGGACTTCAGTAACTCACCCACAGTTTAGGGATTTATTACAGGAGTGGAGTGGTGAGGTTCTGTGGCCTGCAATGTGCAGGAGGTCAGACTAGATGATGATGGTCCCTTCTGACTTTAAAGTCTATGAGTCTATTAATCAGGGAAATTCTTGTCTTGATGAAGCACAGTAATGAGCCATATTCCAGATTTTACCAGCTCCCTGAAACTGGCTCAGCTGGATTCAAGGATTAATAAGTGGCGGCTGCAAAGACCTAGTTTTTGAAGGGGAAATGTTATTGGCTCCTGGCAGTACCATTCAAAAAAGGGAAGATCTGCTGATGCACAAATACAATATAACCAGCAAAATTAAAACAAAGTGCTACAAAATAGGGTGTTTTACCATAGCCTTCAACTATTCATAACACAAGAACTAGGGGCCACCAAGTGAAATGAATAGACAGCAGGTTTAAAACAAACAAACGGATGTATTTTTTCACACCACACACAGTCAACCTGTGGAACTCCTTGCCAGAGGATGTTGTGAAGGCCAAGACAATAACAGGGTTCAAAAAAGAACTAGACAAATTTATGGAGGATAGGTCCATCAATGGCTATTAGCCAGGATGGACAGGGATGGTGTCCCTAGACTGTTTGCCAGAAGCTGGGAATGAGCAACAGGGAAAGGATCACTTGATGATTACCTGGTCTGTTCATTCCCTCTGGGGCACTAGGCATTGGCCATTGTCAGAAGACATGATACTGGGCTAGATGGACCTTGGTCTGACCCAGTATGGCTGTTCTTATGTCCTACACTTTGTCTGTATTTCCTGATTACACCAATGGCTCTTTACCCACCACATGGAAAAGATTGGTCATGAGAAGGCAGGGGATTAATCCATCACTTTAATTAAAGTCTGTGGATTTAGAGCTCTGGGATAGGAAGCAGATTTCTCATTAAGACAATATGAGTCAGTCCTGATGTTGCTAATGAACAAGATGGATATACAGGTCCAAATTTCAGTTAAAACAGATGCTTCTAGTTAATAAAATTGTACCCAGATAATATGAAAACACTTTATTTACTTCCCTCTCTCTCAAGTAAGGAAATGCATGTCCAACTTCTCCTGGATGATGAAATAAAATACAAATGCTTTTACCTTAAAATAAGGGAGAGGGTACAATGATCAGTGGGGTGCTTTAGGACCATGGCACATGGGATAGAAACCCAGAGACTTATGGCAAGTTCACATGAACAATGCTCAAAACTGAAAAAAGATTTTAAATCTAGCCTGCAAGTTGCTATGCCAAGGGTTGGTTCCTTTCAATATATAAAAGGCAGAGAGTTATAAACTCCTTAAAATAGAACACAAAGAAAACGGAAAGGACGTTCTTGGGCTGACACACGTGAGCACATTTCACCTCTCACTGGCAAGAACTGTGGTAAGAAGAGAGGGGAATGGATCTATCAGGAGCATTACTATAACCTTTCTAGAACAAAAGAAAAGCCCAGTGAACCATCTAGTCAAATATCCTGCCAATGCTGAATTCTTCCGGGGAAGCTCCACTCCACACACACTAGTGTAAATAACTGTGCATTAAAACATGAGAGAAATACGTTCCTGACCCCAAGCTGGTAACCAATCTGCACTCTGACGCGCGAGCACTGAAGTCATTATACGAGCTAGTCATGAATCTAACTTGGATCAGCAGCAATGTACTTCACTGATCCTATAACCTTCCCTTCTAACATTTTACTGTTACTTAAGAGCCAAAAAGGTGCTCAGCCCTTCAGAGAGAGAGAGAGACAGAGAGGCACACACACACACACACACACACTCTTCAGTGTATAAGATATGGTAAATTATTATTTTATTTGTATTACAGTAGCACCTTTAGGCCCCATTGTGTTGCACATATATATGGAAAGAGAGAGTTTAACCACAAAACATCTGTTACAAAGGCTACAGATGCCATTACCAACAGACACTGGCTCTTCTTAGCCAGCCTAGGATTCTTTCCTAACAGGAAAATAAGCCTGTGATGAAGTATTATCTTCAACCCAAATTTAATGGAGCTTTTCCCTTCACGCAGACAAATTTCATGTGATAATTAGCTCTTGATCAACAATTAGGAATGACAATGTAAGGGCATGCAGGATCCTGAGTACATTTGGAATTGGAGAGGGACATTAATGCAAGCTGTTCTTCTCCATACTGAGTGGGATGGTAGATCAAAAGCAACATCAGGAATGATGAGGAAACAGAAAGAAAGTGCTGATATGTCCAGAAAAAAACTTTATATCAGACAATCCTGAACTATGGGTTTATATCTTCTGTGCAGCATCACCATAGCAGCACCCACGGCTGCATCCACATCCTTTCCATAGATCACAGGAAATGGAAAAATTTTCTCCACTTCTTGCTTTAGCACCTCATTCCTGGAAAGGGCACTTCCACTTCCCAGAATTCTCTTCACTTCTGCCTCTTTCAGGTGCTGAAATGGCAACATGGAATGCAGATTCTGAATGATCCCATGGCACAAAGCTCTGGTTACGTGACCCAGAGAGAGATCGGAAGCAGTGATACTAGTCACTGAAGCAAGTTGCTCAGGCATGTGCCTTTCTCCAAATATAGTTGGGCAGATTGAGAGTCTGGTATCATTTTGGGCCAAGGCTGCGTTGATCATTTGTATATAGATATTGGACTCCAGAACTTCACACCCTGTCAAAAGGAAATGGTGTTATTAATTTTGTCAGCCTGGTGTCCCTTTCAGCTGTCAGAGATGAATGCTGGAGACTTAAAAAGTATGCTACTGATGCCGGGGGCTGTTTCAGTGGTGTATGCTGGCTCAACAGAACACTGTGTATTTGGCTTCTCCTGTCCCTAAGGAGATCACTTTTGCAGGAATACGAACCTCTTCATCCAAAGTATTTTGATCCAAGAAGTCTTTTCTCATTATAAACACTGCAGTTCTGGTAATGGAACAGTTTTCTCTGAAACATTAGCTATTGGCTCAATTTAAATGAAAAAGCAACAGTAAAGGTAATCTTGCATGTTTGGAAACCAACCAACTAGTGACTTTTTCTTAATAGGGGCAATCATATCCACCTTCTGTGCTGACAGGGCAAAGGTCACTCAAACATTGGCTGGAAGGATTTTAGAAGAATTACTGTTGCATTAAGACAACTCAAGGGGAGGATATCAAAGAAGTTGTGACAACACATTTTAAAGCACTTTGGGGAAATGATGTGATTGTTTTGCATGATACTGCGCTAAATCTGGCTCTTTAAAGTCCATTAAGCATTTAAAGTTCTGTGAAAACTGCAACTCAAGGCAATTAACATAATCAAGTCACTCTTTCTAGACTATGAACATGGAAATTAGTGATTTACTTCTGATTTATTGACCTATAATTTTCCTTTGAAAATGTTTCCTTCTGAAATGGAACCCACAAAGATATTCTCACAGTCAATCAAGTGCTTGAAACAAAAAAAACAAAAACAAAACCCTGACACAATCCAAATGCAGACTCCAGTTAGTGTTGTTCTCAAAGTGTCCCCTAATTGTTGTACGAAATTCTAGCACTACAGTGGGAACGAATCACATGCTATATGATTTTTGCTCAGATGACACATACTGTACAACAGTGGTTTTCAACCTTATTTCATTTGCAGACCCCTACATAATTCTGAATGGAGGTGCAGACGACAGGTTGAAAACCACTACTGTACAAGACTCGTTGCTTTGACTCAGTCCCTCATATCTTGCTGACCAACTCCCATATTAAGCCTTGTCTGTCCCCAAAATACTTTACCCAACTCCGCCATCCAGCGTGCCAACATATCCACAAATGTTGCCAGTACATTTCCTCCGTTGAGTGATGCTGCCACTGCCAGATAGTTACCATCAAAATAAGGAAAATAGGCAACAGCTGACAAGGAATCTGGTGTCTCTGGAGGCTGGAATCCCAAGGGCATGGGGACTGTCAGCTGAGCAGAGGTGCTGATATTGAGAACTACAACACAAGAAAGAAAAGATTTAATCTTTTAGCAAGCTACCCTGAAAGAGGAAAATAAGTTATCCACATACTGTGGTGTTGTGCACAATATAAATACTGGGCTAGGAACAGTCAGGCAAAAGAGTGCTATGGTATTAATGGAAAAACTTTATTAGTCCTTTCATGGACTAGAAAATGGCACTCAGACCTGTTGAAAGGTCTTACAATAGAACCTCAGAGTTACAAACAACAGAGTTACAAACTGACCAGGTAACCACATGTTTCATTTCGAACCAGAAGTACACAATCAGGCAGCAGCAGAGACAAAAGAATACAGTACTGTGCTAAACCTGAACTACTAAAACAAAATAAAGGCAAAGTTTAAAAAAAAGATTTCACAAGGCAAGGAACCTGTTTCTGTGCTTGTTTCATTCAAATTAAGATGGTTATAGGTATCATTTTTCTTCTGCAGAATAAAGTATCAAAGCTGTATTAAGTCAATGTTCAGTCGTAAACTTTTGAAAGAACAACCATGTTTCATTCAGTTATGAACAACCTCTATTCCTGAAGTGTTCGTAACAATTGTAGTTGTCGTGTCCCAGCTGTATAATAATACCTGCATCAGTCCTCTCAGTCATACAAGAATAAACAGAGCACTGAAAATCTCCCAGAGCAATTCCCACTTCCGTTCCCTTTGGTATTCCATGCCAGTCATGGAGCATCCTTCCTGCAATGTCACCAGGGTCACCCACTTCAGGAAGCAAGTCAACGGGAAAGCCAGATTCTCTCAAACTGCAACCAAAACAAAATTTTATCACACACACACACACACACACACACACACACACACACACACACACACACACGTCAATACTACAGCATGCAACCTGGCTATGTGAACATCCCTGAGGTCACAAGGTGACCTGACCACATGCTTGTGGCTGCTGGGTTTACAGAATCTTTTGCCCACTCAATTAGCTCTGCCTTGGACAAGTTCAGACTTCCAGTTCCATTGGCTGTGTTGGCTAAAAACTAAAACAGTTTTGTACAGAATAGCAAATAAATCCACCTACATTTATCCTTGATTTGATCTACCAGGGATCACGTGTTCAAACCACCAAAGTTACATAGCCAAGCAGTATGATAAGGGACAATCAAAAGAACAGACATAACCAATTTTCAAGTGCCAAAGAACACTGGCTCCCAGGAAACTCTCATGCAGAGGGTTAGCAGGTCAAAAACAAATGAGAAAATGTTAGAATATATATGGAAATATACCTATCTCATAGAACTGGAAGGGTCATTGAGTCCAGCCCCCTGCCTTCACTAGCAGGGCCAAGTACTGATTTTTGCCCCAGATCCTTAAGTGGCCCCCACAAGGATTGAACTCACAACCCTGGGTTTAGCAGACCAATGCTCAAACCACTGAGCTATTCCTCTTCCTCCCCCCATGTTAGCTACAACAAGCTTCTTAAACAAACAAACTTCAATGTGAGTACAGGCTACTTCACTACAACCACTACTTCAAGTCAGAAAAACTTCAGTGAGACAAATCCAAGCTTCTGTTACTCTTTCGATGGGCTAGAAAGTATTTTACCTTCACTGTTAGAAGATCTTTTCACCCTGGAGTCGTGGCCCAAACTGATCCCTGAAATGTATAGGGCCTCGGACTCCACTCCCTGAAAGAGCAAGTCATTTAAAAAAAAAAAAAAGAATAAAACTGAGGTCTCATCAAAATGCCTGGTAGCCTGACACCTTTTAAATGACACTGTAAGTGAATTTTAATGTTTATGAAAGAGCTCAGCTGAAGGCACTGAACAGTGAAATTCTCTTTAACCAGCATGTAACTATAGCATGGACAGCTGACCCACTCTGTCCCACCACTGTACCTCATCCATGCCCTAGAGAGAACCCTGGCAGGAAGGAAGCAAATAAATTCAGTATCCATGGCCTCTTTGCTGAGTCAGCCAATAACGCCTTCTCTTAGGGTTTCTAAAATTGACAGTGCCAGTGACAGCCAACAGTGATGAGGTTTTATGTGATGTACTTGCCCACCACAAACTGGAGTGAGTCACACAGACTCATTCAGCAAAGGGCCAAACAACCATTTGAGGGAGCATCTTTCAATCACCCCCTGCCTGGGCTGTCGTCATAGTAATGGTCTACAGGAGTATTCACACTATCCAGGACAGACAAATAAAATCCACTGAATGACTGTCACTTACATCTCAGTATTCCAGCTTTTACTTCTGCAATTAAAATATCCCCAGCTGGCAGCATTCTGGATGGACATCAATGGCCTTTCCAGGTCGCACAACATGGCAACCACGTAGTCGTGGACGGTACCAGCTGCATCATAAGGCTTCAGAAAATCTGGGCTATTTAAACAACAACAAAACAACAGCTGCTTTGTTAAACATCCACGTGCTAACAGTTTCCATTTATAGTTGATATTCAGGACAAAACTGAAAACACATGACAAAAGAAACCATCTGGAAACATATGTTAATTAACTGAATGAGAGAAATCCTTAGAAAAGAAGAGCTCCACTAGAGCTGGTTAGGAAACCCTTTTTCTCCCCACAAAAACAAAACAAAAAACACTACAAAAATTGTTTTTATCCAAAACTTTTTTTTATAGAAAAACCCAAAATCTGAATTAAGGGGAAAAAAAATCATTTTTGGCAACTCAAAAATTTAATAGAAATTAGACATTTCCCTGCAAAAATTTGTTTTGATATTAACAAAGAATGCTTTTTTTTTTTTTTTTGATAAAAAAACCTTTCAAGAAAAAAATTCAACTAACCCTACTGTCTACCTCCAATACTGCAGTTACTTCATTAGCACCTGGTTCTGAGGCCAATAATACAATTAGATCTTTTCCAAACATTCTGAATAGGATACTTGAGGTTTACTGTAAGAGTGATTTAACAGTGAGTGACTGAGGGAAAACAAAAAAAAAAACTGCTTATTGAAGAAAAATTGGAAAAAAGTGTGTCTAAAGTTCTTCAGTGAATTGTTACTTTGCAATAAAACTTCATTACACTGTTGCAGATGAGTATTACTGAATTCCTAGCAGTGTAGAAAAGGAAATAAATAGTGCCACAAAAGTCACATGATGCAGCACAATATTAAGTAAAGACAATGAGGAGTAACTCCTAAGGCTCCTTAATATTAGTAAAGTATTACATTGACTCTTTCCCATCAGTAACTGCATCCTTTATAAAAGACAAGATTTCTCTGAAGTGACAGCAGCACTTTAGAAACACAGAGTCTCACAATCAAAATTGCACAGAACCAACTATAAGGGCTGCCTCAGTGATCAAGTCCTAGTTTTTCCATGGAATTGGATTTATGGTGTGTTACTATGCACAATACCCAATCTTACAGGGAGATGGGGGAAACAGTTTTAATACACAAGTTCTTTGTGGCAAAGTACACAGCTGCAGAGCCTGTTATAAAGAGAGAAACAGCACCATACTTGCACAGAGATGTCCTGCTCTCAGCTTTGGAGCATCTGAAAAAAATCTTAATTCCATCCAGTTGAATTAGGGTGCTCAATATATGCATTAAAGCATAAGTACCAAGGATGAAAATAACAGTATAAAAATGAGTGTGCAGAGATCAGCCATGTTCCAGATACCACCTAAACAAACTTCAGGAGGAATACAAGATCAAAAGAGTCTTTTATTTCTTTTAGCAAAACTGAACTTCTACCTGATGTGGAAGACAGTGACACTTTGGGAAATGTAATAGCTTATTGAAGCTGAAATGGTTTCAGAATCTACGCAAAGGTTTTGTGGATTCCACACCCTGCTATGGCTGAAGGCAAGTTGTAAATTAAAAACTGCATCCCATGCAAAGCATATGACAACCCAGCAGATTATGTATAAAACCTCATCAGAGGCATGGTAGGACTGCTTAGTGCCTAAGAGGGAAGGGAACAGCAGCTAATGTAGGGCCTAATTCTTTTAGCATGTTGCAGGAATTGGCCCAAAGCAACTCCCAACATATTTTAGATTTTCATAAGTATATATAGGAACTATGCTTAAGGCACAACTATAGGGTTCAAACTATATTAACTGATAATGTTTCCGTTCATGTATAACCAGAGGTGTTTCTTTTCTTGTTAAGTGTTCTGTGGTATTTTTTTATTAGAAGGATGAGAGAATATCACAAACTCAGTTGTATATGGGTTAATGTTTAATACTTCCATTTGAAATGATCTTCAGCCATTTAATTAATATTATAATTAAAGGGAAGTTCTACTTCATCTCACAAGTCTCCTCCTGCTGGTGCATTATGATGGACAGGAAGAAATACACAGCTGTGGACCCTGAACCGGTATTAGCCTTCTACAAGAACATTGACTGTGGTTTAAATTCTAGCCAAGAAACTGCTAATGAAACGGCATGATACAGAAAATCTAATGAATATAGCTCAAGTTACAGGCTTCTACCTGTTCTTCAAATACCAGTAGATTGTGGCACATCCAAATCCTGTAGCCAAGCTGAGATGTGACTGTGGCTGAGGAAGAGAAGAGAGGAAACTGCTGCTGCAGCGGCCATCTTGCCACGTAATCAGATGACTGACTTCTCCAGGCTGAAAGGTGTGACCAGTTCCACTCTTGGTCCATCTGCAACCTGAAATCAGCAGTATTTGAGAAGCACCGCATAATTAACTGCAGTTGGTCTGGCACCTTTCAACTCCTGTGACTCAAATTATTCTACAGAGACACATTTAACACTTCAAAAAATGCTAGTAATGACTATAGTCAAACTAACCAACCATGTTTTCCAGCCCTGAATAATCTGCCATAAAACCAGTTACCCTGAGATGAAGGAAAAAACATGCTGTCCATAGGATTTAGTTCTGTCCGCCTAGTGACCATAATATCCATACGAACAGGCACAGGTAATGATCGAGATAAGACAGAATGTCACATTTTAAACTGAGCATGACCCACCAAAAACGTGCAGCACCCTGAGAAGTGGGGGAAAAAGGTCTGTTAGAACTGCATGCAAATGCTACACGTTTTAATGTGGCTAAATGTAGAACATCTAGGAACAAAGAATGTAGGCGTGCTTACAAGAGGGGGGGACTCTATCCTGGGAAGTAGTGCATATGAGCTCCCAGTTCAATGTGGTGCCAAAAGGGCTAATTTGACAGGTTTCAGAGTAGCAGCCATGTTAGTCTGTATCCGCAAAAAGAACAGGAGTACTTGTGGCTCCTTAGAGACTAATGCTCAAATAAATTTGTTAGTCTCTAAGGTGCCATAAGTACTCCTGTTCTTTTTAAAAGGGCTAATGCAATCCTTGAATAAAGAGGGGAATCTTGAGTAGGAGCAGAGAGGTTATTTTACCTTAGTATTTGGCACTGGTACGACTGCTGCTGGAATACCATGTCCAGTTCTGATGTCCACAAATTAAGAAGAATGTTAATAAATTGGAGAAGGTTCAGAAGACAGCCACAAAAACAAATTAAAGGACTACAAAAAAGAAAATCTCATAGTGAGAGACTCAAGGAGTCTACACAGCTTAACAACGAGAGAGTTCAGGGGGATTTGATTACAGTTTACAGGTCTGGGGAACAAATATTTGATAATGGGCTCTTCAATCTAGCAGAGAAAGATATAAGATGACAATCCAATGAGTGAAAGTTGCAGCTAGAAAAATTTGGACTGGAAATAAGGTGTAATTTATTTATTTTTAGAACAATGAGAGTAATTACCATTAGAACAACTTAACAGGTGTCATAGTGGAGTCTCCATCACGGACAATTTTAACAAGATTGGAAGTTTTTCTAAAAGATATGCTCTAGGTATTATTTTGCAAAAGTTGAATGACCTGTGTTATATAGGAGGTCAGACTAGATGATCACAATAATCCCTTCTGCCCTGGAATCCATCAATCACTTGAGCCCAAATTTTAAGACTGTGACTTGGATTTGTCATTTTCTAGCCTAGAAATATCTATACTAGCTCTAACGTTGGGCTCAATTTCATACGACAGATAGTTCATGATTATGTCTATTTTTTAATACAAAGTGCCACTTATATTATTGCTTGATAAATCCAGATGTAACTATCTATAGGGACATGTAACCGCCAAGCAGTAAAGAGTATATGGCATCCTAGCGCTGTAACATAACCTCATAGAACATCCTAGTTCTGTAACACAGCCTCATAGAAAAGGTGGACTCCTTCATTAGGCTTTATATTGATTCAATATTATTTTTTAGCTTCATTGCCAGGTACTCCCTACCTTGTTCCTTTTAAATACAAAAGGTAGGATTCTGTGCTGCTTCTAAGTTACCTTTGCACCCTCACAATCCTAGGCCACCTGGAGGGGCCAGTCTAAATTATGCCAGCCACCCAGAATCTCGACACTGCATGCTGATGTTCCACTTCTGTGCCCTCAACCCCATCCCAGTGTGTTCCCTACACTGAGCCTTGTGAAGGAGTCCTAGGAAGGCAGCCTTACAGCTGCCTTCCACAGTTCCTGTGCTGGGGAAGTCATCCCCTAGCCAGATAGAGGGCTTTTATGGACCCTTTACACTGCTCCAGCCCTTTTACATAGCATAAAGAAGCCTCAGTGGGAGTGAGGCTCTCACCCGTATAAGTTAAGCCACACTGGCAGAGAGGGAGCTTATACCAAGCACAGCAGAAGGCATCATTCTATGATGACCAGTGTCTCCACTAGCCTGAATTGAAACTTTGATACAGCTCCTGAACTTCACTCTCACCCAGAGCAACTTTAAATAAAATGTAAAAGTTAAAAGTATTATGCGAAGTGTCCAAAGTCCATTTCTATCTTATTTCCTTTGACACCCGTTCCTTTAAGTCTATTTCAACTGTATTTTCACTTCATCTATTTTTCTAGTTTTAAAATTGATTCTAAGACCTATTATTAACCACAAAGCTAACCCTAAAGGATGCTATTAAAATGTAATTTGCAATATAGCGTATGCGGTTTCATTTAATCCACTCAAAGTAGTGACAGCAAACAAACATTCTCTTTCATTTTGTTGAATACAGAAATTTAAAACAAAAAGTGACATGTGGCTTTCTGAAATGAAAGATTAAGCACCTCTACATGAAAATTGATGCGGCTGATGGAGTCGTGAGGTTTTGTTATGCAGCACTCATGGGACAGCTAAAAAGTAGGCAACAGACCCATTAATCCATCAGCCCTTGGATATACTTCTTGAAGATGGTTTTAGTATTTAAAATAAAATCACAGTGGTGAATAGTTCAGGATCTCTTAAAGCAATTGAGATCCTGCCATTATCTGACAGACAATGACCAGTACTTTTGGAAAATCAGTTATGGTCTACAGCAAATCTCTGCTTCAACTAGGGAGTTCAACATTAAGCAATAATAATAGCTACAGGAGTGCACTGTGAGTTAGAGAGAAAATAAAGACATGGAACCAGATTCTGAAATCTGGAGTAATGCCCCGACCTCAATGGATTTATACCAGTGTAGCTGAGAAAAATCTATATTATAATCCCTGCCCTACAGAGTTTACAATCTAAAACCCTAATCTTGTAAACAAATGCATGCAGCTACATATTTACTTGAGTATTTGCAGAATTGTGGCCTATGTGAATAAGTCACAGAGGTCGATTTGTTTGCTTGTGACTTGGATTGCTAATCCTACAGCTAATTACACATACATAATTGCATTTCCATTTCCCAGATACTCAGAGTCAACAGCAATAAGAGTATTGTGCATCTGTTATCTATGGCTTATCAGAAAACCATTTCATTTAAACGTTTTGGGCTTTTTAAAAAACATCTGACGTCAATTCAAATATTATACTTATTAAATTTTGCTCCTTGTATTTTGCATTCAAACTGGAATCTTTAAAAACAACATTCCAGAGCAGAGCAGTATGGATAATGCTATGTACATTTCCATAGAGTGTAAGGCTAGCTAACTTTTCATAGCAAGATAGACTCAGTAACCTCTCTGCTGAAGAGGAATTACTGACAGGTATTCAGACAACTCCCTGGGCAACAACTATTAAAATAGCTCATGTGGGGAATGGGATAAAGAGTACTGTGTGTTCCACAAGCACATGTCATTCGGTAACAAACAGAGGACAATTGATAGATAACACTAAAGGCCCAATTCCTTTCTGAATCCCAATCGTGCAAAACCTTCCTCACTTGTGAATAGCCCTGTTGACTTCACTGGGACTACTCACTCACATCAGATCCTTAATTAGTATGTCAACAAAGAACATGGTTAAATGGAATGAGTGGTTGTAAATGACCATCTACTACATTTAAGAAGAAATGCATGTTTAACAGGACTTTTCCTGACCATTATATTTCATAAATCATTAAGATGTTTTATGGCAGTTTTCTACAGATTATTCCAGAACTAAAAATGATTTCCAACATCAACAGATCCATCTTCCATGGCTTTCTGCCATTTAGCTTCTACACTACAATATTTATAGCAAACGTGAAAAGATGGACATTACCTTGGTTTGTTTTCCAAAACACAATCCCATGCATTTGTCCTGAAATACCAATGCGACTAACCCTTTGAAGGTGCTCCTGGGGAAAAGCCGCAAGGCATTCATTCAAGGCTTTTATTATTTTCTGGACATCTTGCTCCATCCCCTGCAACCATAAAATCAGCTATGAGGGTGCTGAGACATAATCTACTAGATTCATGTACAGAATTTACTTAAGCAGTGATACAGTAGTTAGAAGTGAACACCATCTATTATTTAGCTTAACAATATACTGTTACTATAGTTGAATTACCGAGTTACTACCACATAGTTCAAAGTTTCAACACACACTAATTTAGATGATTTGGGGCTAAATATATGCTAAAAACTAAAGTTTAATTACCCACACACAAATACGTATGAATTATTCTATTAACATATAACTTTGATTGTATAAACAAAGATGATATTTACCTGCTGTTATTATTATTAGTATTACTGTAGTCCCTGCCTTTACTACTACAAAAGTCAAGGCCTAGCATCCTAACAAGTTCATTAAGAGCATAGAGATGTACCCTCCATCTTTCTGCCCTGTTTTTTGCCTGGTTGTATCAGTAGACACAATGGACCAAAAGCCCCTTAAGATGCCCTACTGATGAAGTTAATGATTGTATCCCGAAGTAAAGTGCAAAATGGGTTAGGGCAGTTTGCTTCTGTTCCCTGTGAAGCAGCATCACATACAAGATCAAGGTGCAGCGAAAAATCTATTTTAAGTTTTTCTAAGGTTCTGATAAATATATGATCTAAGTATCTGGGCTTTCTACTGTTTTCTAGATTCTCAGGCAAAGTACATAACTTGGGTTTGGGCTGTAAATTCACTCGATTATGCTAGAGCCAAGTCCGCTACAGCAGCTAACTATGGTGCCATCTCAGAAATTGCTCAGAGCTATGTCTGTTTTGAAATGCCACAAATCATTAGGAAAAACGTATTCATTGCCTATAGTAGAGCGACAAGGTGAGTGGGGTAATATCTTTTATTGGACAACTTAATAAAAATATATTACCTTACTCACCTTGTCTCGCAAATATCCTGGGACCAACACGGCTACCCCACCACTGTACACTGATTACAAGACAGCCAGAAACATCAATCAGCACTAAATTTGTCTTCATTTGACTAACCATTTAGGTACCTAACCATTGATTTTTTAAAAACTGAACCTTCTAGAAACAGACTGTTTTACTCTTACTTGGCTTAGCTTTTTCCATACAACACAAGAGAAGTATTTTAAATTAGATTTCAGATATACAGACAGACACACATGCCACCACCGCAGCCTGGTTTGCCTCCTTTCCCTTCCCGCCCCCCAAAGAGCCAAGCAGCATCCTGCAAGTCATTAAAACAATGCTGATAAGTCATTGATGCTGACATGACATGGTGGCACAAAGCTGTGTTGGTGAAACCCAATGCCTCTGTCTTGAGCTACCTTGCAATGTGACTGCTTATGTCTCACCTGTGCTCCAGCAGCTGGGCTATCAGCCTGTGCCTCTGTCTCCCTTGAACAGCTCTGGGTCAAGGTTTGCCCTTGCTCTGTCTCTATTACCAAGGCAGCCTTAACTGAGGTGGTGCCCAGATCTATGCCCAACACACACACAGGTCCAGGTGTGGTGCATGGACTCAGACCTATAGCTTGGTTATCAGCCATCATTTGTGTTGTCCTGTGGCGGATGCAACTTCTTGCACCACTGGGGTGCGTTCAGTCCACCTGCTGCCCGAGTAAATGCCCAGCACACAGGCAGCAAATAGGGTCCAGCGCAGAGACTCAGCCCTGCTCCCTGGGGTGGCTCTTGGTTACTCGTCTCTCCATCGGCAGCGTGGCTCTACCTGAGAGGTGCCCAGGTCTCTGCCCCATTCACAGGCAGTGCCAAGGCACAGGTCCAACTAGCTCTGGGCTCCCATGGCAGGCAAGGGCTGGAGGGCCTGGGGCAGCAGCAGCAGCCACCTGAGAGGTAAATCCAGCGCCAGACAGGTAGGCCCTGGGCTGCGATGACCCTTGAACTACGAACCTCGGAGCACAGCGGGAGGGAGCAGCCGGCCGAGTAGGTCCAGGGAGGAGCTGGAGCCTCCATCTTGAGTGTGGCAAAACGCCCGTCCGCGACCCACTTCTGACGCTTCCCGGGGCCCAATCCCTCCCGAAAAATATATCTAAAGAGTTTTAAACGAGACTTTAATTAAACCAGAAGGGAACCCTCCCAGGGTGTCGCTAGCCCCAAAGCACCAGAGGCCACACCCAAGATGGCGGCCTGGGGTGGCCACTGCGGCTCTACGGCACTAGAGAGGGAGGCGAGATATAGGCGGCTGCCGGTCGCCTCACATGGGAGGAAGGAGCGATAGTCGGACGGAGTGGCCTGGCGGTAGGTGTTCTTCCTTCCTTCGGGGTGTACAGCGGAGTGGGCACCCCCTCCGGAGGAGCGGCCCGTGAGGACCACAAGTTCCGGCATGCACTGCGCCGCGTGGCCATGGCGGCTGAGGGGGCGCGTTGGTGAGGGGGGACCATCCTGCGCCCCGGAGGTTCGAGCGGGGGGAGGGGGAGCGCGGGGGAGCGCAGCGGAGCCCCCTTCCCCCCGGCTCGGGTGCTGAGACACCCCTCCTGTGCCCCCTGCCTTCTGCTGCCTCCATGTGCCTTGGCTGGGGGGAGCAGAGCGCTGGGGAGGTGAGGAGATGTGGGGCGGGAAAAGGGAGGGCTCTAGGCTCAGGGGGCCCTGGGGTGGGTGTGGGGCTAGATAGGGTGGAGAGGGGAGTGGGGGAAGGGAGGGTTCTAGGCTCAGGTACCCTGGGCAGGGTGGGGGGTAGATAGGGTGGGGAGGAGGGGTGGTCTCTGGGCTCAAGTACCCTGGCCCCTGGGCTGGGGGGGGGAGTGGGGGAAGGGAGGGTTCTAGGCTCAGGTACCCTGGGCTGAGGGGGGCAGAAATGGTGATGCCAGGTGGGCACTGGGCATGGTGGTAAGTGGGAGCTTGGCACGATAGGTTCAAGGTGGCCCCAGCCCCAGGGATGGGTGGGGGCTAGGTGTGGAGGTGAAGGGGGAGTGCTGGACTGGCCATGGTGTGTGGGGAAGTGGGTTAATCATGGCCTTGGCAAGGTGATGGGCGAGATGAAGTGATGCAGGGCACAGTGGAAGAAAAGTGGTAGATGAGGCTGTGCTGCTGCTGTAATTATGCAGGAGCCTAAAAAAAAAAAAAGTCCTTTCATTTGCTTTGTAGTTGTCTGAAGTATATAGCATGATGAAGAAAAGATGGCTACTTCTCTCGGTGTTGTGTTTTTCACTCTCATTGCTAAAACTTTGTGGTAAGTGTCTTCCAAATTGGGAAGTTTACCTAGCTGTGCACCAGATCAGCAGTTGGTTATTCATTAGCTAAAATGACTGTCAATTAAAAGGGATTCTGTGATGAAAACCAAATATTCTCCTGTTAAAGGTGACCTGTGTGAAATTGTGGTGTGCTTATAAGGGTATTGGCTTGATGTAACAGCTTCTAACAAAGAATTGCTCCAGCTGTCATTGTCGTGTTGGGAACTTTCTTCCCTTGTATGCTATCTTCAGACTGTTTTGTGCTGACTTGTCACCACAAAGTGGGTCTTGTTTGGCTATTGATGTAAGTGACTAGGTCAGTAGGCTAGACTCTATAGGTTCAGTCCTCACTATATTGCAGTCAGGATCACCAAATTCATTCCTATCTATGCTAGATATTTTCTTTATAGTTGCCAGATGTGTCTGCAAGACAACCAGATTCAGTCACTTGCAATATATAGAATTTTAACAAAAAAACTCTAAAAATTGTATTTAAAATACCACTTTTCCCCCTTCTCTTCTGTTTAAGACAAGATGTCTTTATTCTTTGCTTTTATAAGCTTCTGATACTAGCAGGTATGTGTGGTGAGTTCCAGGTCAGGATTTAAGGCATATTTGTCAGAATTTGGGCACAGGAGTGGAAAACTGTCTGTGGGAGGCTGAGCCATACTGTGGCACTTGTTTGTATATGAAATGTAATCACACCCTATTCAGTTAAATAGTGTCTGACAAACAAGAAAAGCATAATCTTATTTCTAGCTGCCTTATATGAATATACCCTGAAAATCAATAGATTGTTGCATGGCACACACTTCAGTGGCAACAGTTTCAAGCACAATAGCAAGGTGTTGCCTGAGTACTGCAATAGCAGGATAATGAGCCGAATTTCTCGGCATTCTGCTGGGCTCATGTGGATCATGCAGCAATTTTAAGAGCTGCTTTAAAGAGTTCTGATTCTTACAGATAATTAGGATCCATTCCTGATCATAGCAAGAAATAACACTTAAATTAGCATTTTATAATTAGCTTAGAGTTTGAAGTATTTGTAACTAATTGCATGTGTATAATACCTATCTGCTCCACCGATACTGACTTGGACTGCTTATTCATTCCATGGGTGGCGAACAAGAGCCTACTTATTCACTGACACTTTAAAAACTCTTGCACCCCAATCTGGGTCTATGCCGGTTATGCAATATGTGTGTACTTTTTCCATCCTTGCAAACTATATCTGTAACCCCGAATAACCCAAGCCTGACCCCAGATGTACAGTACCTTCCCTCTCAACCTGTGTATATTTCATTTCAAACATTTATTTTAATAAAATTTTTAAATCTGTACTTGTTCCAGGAGATAATTGTTTGGCCCATTTACTGTTTTCAGTCTGCACTTTTCTCATTAATGTCTCAATTATTCAATCACTTGAAAAAGTGCTGATGCTTGCTTCTACACTGTTGATAGTCACAGCTGTCTGCCATTCTTACCTTCCTGCTATCCAACCCAATGAGCTTGTCTAACTGGTTTGTACTGTCAAATTGCTTTCTTCCGCCACACAGGAAAACAACTCATCTTTTCAGGAAGGAAATAATGCCTTTTGTAGAAGTCTACGCTTAATGTTTTTCTTTTTCCAGATGGAGCTATCATGCTGTCTGTCCCCGAAGTGGTTTCATTAGAAAATGGTAGCTTGACAAATGTCACCGTGATTCTAAGGTAAGGTTAGAACATCAGTTTCAGTTTCTCTTCTTAATTCTCTGCTTTTGTTACAAGCAGATACACCCATAGGCATCAGACCAGAACAGAGAATAGACAAGACTTGTTCAGATAACTAACTAGATTTGCAGGAAAGATGAGGTGGCTTTGTTCATTTAGGGCTGTGGTTTTAAACCTCTTCATTTGTGAGCGCCTAAAAAAATTAAAATGGAGGTGCATACCCCTTTGAAAATCTTAGACATAGTCTGCAGACCCCAGGGGTTTGTGGCCCAGAGGTTGAACACCACTGTTCTATGCTTATGACAACCTTTCATGGACCCTCTAGACATAGTCTGTGAACCCCCACCACTGGAGGGTTGAAAACCACTGATTTTGGGTGAGTTTCATCTGTGTCCAGTGTGTTAGTACAAGGCCACTGTTCCACTTAGTCTGTGATACATAGCCTTCATACTGGCCCTCATGGGGATGAAAATTCACCATTAGGTTCAAGCTCAGACAGTCTGTATTTTTGCATCAATAAGTTTGGCTAGATGCAAGATCCAATATCATGTGTCTGCCGTTGGGGTATTGAATTCTGCATTGGCAGGGAGATTGACTCAGTCTTTTCCCGCTTCAGTTACTATGAGCCTAACAAAAACATACTTCATGTACAAATGTATCTAGAAGGATGCTTAAATGTTTTATAAATTGAACAGCAGTTGCTGTTCCCAGCACAGAAGTGTAGCCACCTCAGAGCTGAAACACATACTGCATCTGTGGAGTAGATGTTTACTCTAGTGCAGTGCTCATTTTCTCAGTCTCTCACTATTAGTGAGACTTTTCCCAGGAATGGAAAGTCCTTCTCAATGTGAGATGACATGGGTTGGGGGAGGGAGGAAGACTTCAGACTGGAGTAGTGGGATGCTTACAAAGTGGGAGGAGGAATAGGGAAATATCAGACTTTTAAAGATGTTTATCCATCTTTCAAACCTCTGTTAGAATTGACTAGTGGCTGCACAAAGGGAGACTTACAAGTTCTGTCCAGTTCACATTCCGTTGTTGGTAAAGGACAGGATCTGTTTCTAGAGTATCATCATGTTGGTGCCATATGTGATTACTAAATGTAAATTGTATGTGGTCCCTCCAAAACAATATTGCCTGAGCTGCGTGGAATCAATTGTCCCAGGAGGCCTGAACCTCCTTTAACATGCGGATTTGTAGGCTTCATTTGACTTGTCTGTCTTCACAGTGCCCCATTAAATGAGACCTTGGTGATAACATTTAATGTCACATATTCATCAAAAAATGGAACCATTGTTGAACTACCTGATCAAGTGAGTAACAGAACTGACTTCAGACCTGATGCTAAAGCTTACAATTGGTCATAGTCTGACCTCACTTAAAAACACGTGAATAGTTATTACATGTAACCTTTTTTCCTCATCTGACAGGTAATATTGCCTACAGGTCTAAATAATTCAAGCTTTCAAGTGAAAGCTAAAGATGTTGGACAAGTTACAGTTTATCTTCATGCCAGTAATTCCAACCAAACTGGGTGAGTTAAACTGCAATTCAACCCGGGTCATGTGCAACTCCTTGGTATCCAAAGTAGTATAATCATTCCTCCTCCCCCTCACATCATTGCACAGTATCCTACTAATTACACTGCAAGTTCCCTTGATTAACAGTCAGTCGTCCCCCACCCCCCCAAATAAATAAGTGGTACTAGTAGCTTCTGTATCTTGTATGTATCTTGGAATCATGAAACCTAAAATCCTAGGCATTCATAGGTCAGGTTCAGGAGCATACTATAAATCCCACACAACGAAAGTCTCCAAGCATGCATAACACTACTCAAGCTGGATACCATTTGGCCCAAAACTCTGTGGGCTACTGCTTTATTGCTATGCCTATCTTGCTAACACACTTCCGAGTCTGAGAATCATATCCTTGAATGCTAACAAGCTGACTCTCCTCTGCACACCCACAGCTTTCACAAGACTTCAGTGCAAGCCACAAGTACTTAGCACATCCACAAAACTTCCTGGTTAAAGAGTCTCTTAAGGAATCATGTGTTCACAGGTGGAACTCTCTTCCTTGATATCAGAACAAACTGGTGAGATGGGGAATGCTGAGTTGCATTTGCTTATTGCTGTTAATACCACAGCTCTGCAGGATAATGCATGGTCTGTCACTTCCTCATTTCACTTCTGCTTTTAACTGTCTTGATCATGGCTATTGCTACCCACATCACAACATATCCAGGAACACAAGACAAGCTGGATCATAAGGCTTTGCTTGCCAAGCATGAAGAGTAAAACCTTGCTGTTGCCCAACAGTAACATACTAAAAGAAGTAGAAGCAAAGAGGAAGATGAAAGGCTTCAGAAGGCCTGTATAAGGGAGGGGAAAATATATGTCCAGATGGAGGAGGATTAAGGGTAGGCAAGACATCACTAGGATTTTTAGAAATCTTGGGAAGACCACAAGGGTGTGTGAAAAAGGGGAAGCTTTATTGCTTTATAAAACCCAACCTAAACTTTGAGTAACTGACTTGAGTTTCCTGCCCCACAAATTAGAATGAAGGAGAATGATCTATGGAAAAGTGCAGAGAATATATGGACTGTTTAAAAATTGAATACTAATTCCTTTGCAGTCCCAGGATTCGATTCCAAGTGATTCATAGTAACATAGTGAGGATTATAGACCAGGTGACTGGCTGGATCTATTTCTTTGCCTGGTCGATCTCCTTTTACCCTCAGGTTTTCGAAAACTGGCGACGAAAAAGGTAAGGAGACTAGCTGTGAAATGTGCCTGAATCTTGACCATTTGTAACATTGCTATGTGGACTGGTTTCTGATGGGGTAGGATGGGGATCTCTGATAACTCCCCTTTAATGTAGTTAGTTCCCATTAAATAAGAAAACCAAACCCCATTACTACAAGAGTCCATTAACATCGGTAATATAGCAGTGGAATTCATTAGAAATAAGTCTCTTGTTGCAAGCTCAAGTACCTTTTCTAGAAGGCTACTTTCTTAACAACTGTGAGTCAGAACCCCAAGGCACTGACCCTGCAGTTGGTTTTGCCCAAATGAACCACTGCAAAGTATCATTGAAGTCAGTGGGCAGCAGTGCACATGTGTAGCTTTGATTGCAGGATCAAGACCTAAGTCACTACAGATTTAAAAATCCCCACCCAAACAGAACAAATCACTGCTGGAGAAGTGACTCTCCCCACCCCCTCCTATCGCCCCTTGAGCACAATAATGGATTCTTCAGAGCTTAAGTATCAGAGGGGTAGCAGTGTTAGTCTGGATCTGTAAAAGCAGCAAAGAATCCTGTGGCATGCATCAGACGAAGTGGCTATTCACCCACGAAAGCTCATGCTCCAAAATGTCTGTTAGTCTATAAGCTGCCACAGGATTCTTTGCTGCTTTTTCAGATCTTAAATTCACCATCAGAGGGAGCCCATGTAGCCTCATGAGCATACTGGCAACTTTGTAGCAAAAAAATTTCAGTAATAGAGTTCAAAGAAAAATGCACTCACTAATACATATACCTCCCTGAGCAGACTCAGAGTCATAGGACTTTAAGGTCAGAAGAGACCATTATGATCATCTAGTCTGACCTCCTGCACGATGCAGGCCACAGAATCTCAGCCACTCACTCCTGTAACAAACCCCTAACCTATGTCTGAGTTATTGAAGTACTCAAATTGTGGTTTGAAGACCTCAAGTTGCAGAGAATCCTCCAGCAAGTGACCCATGCCCCATGCTGCAGAGGAAGGCAAAAAACTTCCAGGGCCTCTGCCAATCTGCCCTGGAGGAAAATTCCTTCCCGACCCCCCCAATGGCAATCAGTTAAATCCTGAGCATGTGGGCAGACTCACCAGTCGGCACCCAGGAAAGAATTCTCTGTAGGAGCTCAGGTCCCACCCCATCTAACACTGACTGGCCCTAAACTGGATACGTACTAGGGAGAGAAAAAGAGAGCTTCAAGACAGACGCTGCCTGGAGCTCTCATACTCAGTGGTCTGGGGCCACTGCTTTTTTCAGCCTAACCAAATTCCTAAGGAAGGATTTTCCAAATAAATCATGCAACTACACAGACAACTCCATTAAACTTCTCCATTAGTTTCTGCAGCATATCACCAAGCTCACTTTTAAGCAGTCACCAGAAGGTCGAAGCTAAGGTCCCACCCTGGTCAGATGCTGAGAGAAGTGGAGCACTCAGCTGCCAGTGACTGCAGTGTTAGTCCCCCAGGGAACTCCCAAGATTCACACACTGCCCACTTAGGGAATACGGAATTCAGATTCTCACACTGCCCAATTAAAAAAACCTCACAAGCAACCCATCTGCTGGCCCCAAACAGTGTCACATCTCCTGTTCTGGAGACAGGCACCTGACAGCAAGGGAACAAGGTATGCGCTACAGCAGAAATTAGTTTCTAGGACTTTATTTTAAACTCACTCTGTAAAGGCAGCTAATCAACATAAAACAAGAGGTCTTTAAGAAAAGAATCTTCCACAATCAATTTAAATAGAAGTTATTTTAGTAGAATTCACTAGCATTTCAGAAGTTTCACCCACCCTGTTCAGCACATTATTGTGTAAGTTCATCTCTATGGAAATTAGATCATGTCTTATGTATGTGTATGAGAGTAATTTCTCCTAATCACAATTCTGCTTAACTCCACAACTTCTCACCTGTTCAAATGAATAGTTATTCATAATTAAGGCTGCAAGTTTGTCACGGAAGTCATATTCTGTGACTTCTGCAGCAGCTGGTGCGCCTGACTCAGAGGCAGTTCAGGCAGCCCCTGCACCAAGTGTACTGGCCACTGCTAGGGCAGTCTTGGGGTCCCGGGAGCAGCAGAGTTTAGGTGTGGGAGGGAGCAGGAGATGGGGCACAGGACGGGGTGAGACGGGCTCAGGGTAGCGCTTACCTGGGTGGCTCCCTGGAAGTGGTGACATCGCCGTTGCTCGCTGCTAGATGGAGGCATGACCAGGCAGCTCTGTGAGCCAATGGGAGCTGCAGGGGCAGCGCCCTGGGCGGAGGAAGTGCACAGAACTGCCTGTCCACACCTGCACCTAGCAGTTTGGTGAGAGGGATATCGCTGCTTCGGGGGAGCCCCCAGGTAAGTGCTGCCCAGAGCCCATTTCACCCTATCCTGTGCCCCTGCCCCCTCCCTGATCCAGACTCTGCTGCTGCGGGGGGGATGGGAGAGCGCAGAGCCAGGAAGGGAGCCAGCCCCCGTGGGGGACCCGGGCTGCATGCTGCCCCTAAGTCTTAGTCATAGTATTTTTAATAATAATCATGGACAGGTCATGGGCCATGAGTTTTTGTTTACATCCATGACCAGTCCCTTACTTTTACTAAATACCTGTGACTAAAACTTAGCCTTATTCATGATATATCCTGTGGCAGCTAGAGACTGCAGCCCCATTCTACTAGCCACTGTACAATAGGTAAAACATAAAGTCTACTCCAGGGCAAAGAGTGGGGCTCTTTTGCATGTTAGACACCTAGAGTAATAGTTTCCTAAATGCCTAATTGACTTAAGAACCAAAGATCTATTTTCAAGTCACCCAAGTGCTTTTGTAAAATTTATCCCTAATCTCAATCACATCACTTTCAAGTGTTATGTGAATAAATGACTGGAAAGATAAGTGTGTTTAAAATATATATCAACCCACTCACACATACTGCAGTGGTGACATGGTTGTCCCTCCCATTCTGGGTCAGAGGAGGCCTTGCCATCTCTCTACATCAGGACCACTGCCTACTATCAGGGGGAACTAGCAGGCCAGGCATTAGCATCCTGACTGGTCAAACCGGGCAGAACTCTAGAGTCTAAGGACTCCTGGGCCCACAGGCAAGGGCCGGGCTAACCTGTCAGTCTAGCTTTGTCAGACAGGAGGCAAACATCTGCCAGCTGGGAGAGGTTGCCACCTCAGGGGGTAGGGAGACGCAGGCCCACTTGACTCCACTGGGTCCCAGCCGAGGGCCCTAACAATTGCAGAGTAGTCTCAGTGGGGAATTCAGCTGCAACACATTGACCATGTTTCAGACAGCAGTACAGCAGACTAGAGTCAGCTGCCCCTTGGCCACTTCCTCCCCTCAGGGTTACTTAGATCAAAGGAGTGTCCTCTGTCTCACCAGGTAGGTGGCCAGCAACAGTCCTGGTAGCTCCCCTGCAGACACAAGTTCCTTCACGAGCAGGATGTGTCTCTCCTTCTCAGTTTCAGACCCAACTGAGCTGGGGCTTTCCCTTTTATACTTCCTGTCCCATCTATCCACTTCCAGTGGGAAGGACAAGGTGGGTCTAGCTCCGCCCCCCTGAGCAGAGAGGGTGGTTCCTCCCCTTATGGCTTGGAGGGAGGCCACACAGCTTCACTACATGCACGCTCGTGCGCACACACTGTAGTGCAAGTGACTACATGTGAATTTCAGCCCTGGTGAACTTTCAATAGCACATGAATTGGAGGGAGAATGGAACTTTAAAGTGCATCCTCCCAGTGACCTTACACTAAACCATGATGTAAATGGCTGGTTGACAAGATTATTATTCCCCCCCAACCCCATGGTTGTAGAAGAGACTTTGTATTTGTAACCAATTAATTCAGAATCCATGCCTTTAACAATGATGAGTTATCTTGCCTCTGACTTGAGGTTCTTTCACTCAATGAGCGAACAAATGATTGTCTATAAAAGTTTAAAATTCTTACCTGGAATGGTGAGGATAGAACAGTGGGCAGCAGGAATGGACTCATTCTGATGTAATGCTTCTGGTTGTGGATCTAATTTAAAATGATACCTGATTCACTGCAGTTGTATGGAGTGGAGGCAAACAACATAGCAATATGAATTTTGAAAGTAAACTTTCTTGTAAACGCTATCAAAATATATAGTATGTATGCGGTGACGGTTGCCCCTCACACAAATGACTTCTTTTATAAAGCAGTATGGGCACCGTTTCTACTTGGGACAGTAAATGTAGGAAGCCCTTAAATAGGAACATTCTAGTGCCAGAAAGTCAGTCCCTGACGATGCTGCTCCACAAATGAATCTTTACATGTAAAGTGTGTGTTGTGGTTTTTTTGGTTTGTTTTTTCCCTCTTTCTTAGTGTTGTTGGACTAAGCTTTGACTACGTAGCATTAAACCTCACTGGCTTCATAGCATACAGCGTATTTAATGTAGGACTTTTCTGGATAGCCTACGTCAAGGTAAGTGCACTTCATTCTTTCAATGAAATATTTCATTACTTGTAGAACAATGTTATGATAGCTGACTTGCTTGGGATTTTAATTCTCAGGAGCAGTTCCTACACCAGTATCCCAATGGAGTGATCCCTGTGGACAGCAATGATGTCTTTTTCAGTCTCCATGCAGTAGCTTTAACTCTCTTTCTAATATTTCAGTGCTGTATATATGAGGTAGGTTTACCTATGATACTCTTATTCCAAATGAAGCCAAAACAGTTGATTATGTTTAAGCTTTGAGGCTAATTAATAGAATACCTAGCAATTATAGGGTTCTTCATTTTCACAGCACTCTACAAACATTAATTTTCAACATCCTTCTCAGATAGGCAAATACTATTGCCATTACAGGAGAAATGGGGGGCATGATTTCTATTACTCTTACAAAGCCATGCGGACTGACAGAATCTAGTTTAGAATTTGGGAGTTGTTCTGGGGTTCCACTTCCGTGCTCAGTTCACTGCCGTCCTGATTACAAAATGTGTGCAGATGGTGTTCACTTACCGGTTGTAAACATGCTCGGTGGAAAAAAATATTCATTACCTCTTCTGGGTTAACAAGCTGTGAAAGAGGGGCGTGTGTATGTGCGCTCCTTGCTCCCTCTGCCAGAATAAGATGTTTTTCATGAAAAGTCAGGGTGTGTGGTAAGAGTGACTTGGGCAGCTTCTCTGTGCCCTAATCACTGAACATCTCACAAATGCTATTATGAACATAAAGCCCCACAGATTGTCTTAATTTAGAGTTGAGTAATAAAACAAGTCCCAAAAATCTCCTGCAAAAACATTGCAGGAAGATTTTGACCCCTTCCTCCTGGATACTAACATTCTGAACAAGATTCCCATGGGAATTGGGCTCGGCAGTTGTACTGTTTTATCATAAACCTGTAGCAAGCTGCTATTAAGCTACTAAAACAATGTGGGGATACTTGAGAAGGGATCCATCTAGCCAGTTCTGCAATAGGCTTTGGTTGTATGTTATGCTCAGCATCGTGCATTCTGTGCTAACAGGTGGGAGGGAGCTGGGTATAATGAATTCTAAATGTGTATATAATCTCTCATTTTTCAGAGAGGTAGTCAAAGAGTATCCAGAGTTGCTATTGGGCTGCTTGTGATTGCGTGGATCTTCACATTTACCACCTTATCCGTGGCTGCAGCTGGAGAAATCACATGGCTACAGTTCTTATTTTTCTTTTCTTACATTAAACTGGGAATCACATTGATAAAATATTTTCCACAGGTAAAAATGGGCACTAATATCTCCTAACTCAAGTGGGTAGCAAGATGCCACATACTAATATAGGTGGCTACGTGGAAGAGCACTGTAGGTTCTTTAATATGTGGTGTATATGATTCTAGAAGGCTGACTATGCTATTTTAGAATTGTGATCAAAACAGATCACTTGACTGGCTTTTGTGCTGACTAAGCATGCAAGTAACTTTTTTTGCAATGTGTGAAAATTGTAATCTATTAAACCAGCGAGGCTCTTACAGCTGGGGTTGACTGAGGCATTGAAAGGTCAATCTGCTTATCTGATGTCAATAAGTGGAGAATTCTTCACTTTTGATGGGGTAGAATAAAAAGTTTTTTGTCGTTGTGTGACTGCTTGATCTGCAAAAATTTGCTTTTTATAAAGTATGCAGGATACTTAAATTCACTTTGTCTGATTCCCTTCTATGCCTCTTGTAGGCATACATGAATTTTCGGCGGAAGAGTACTGAAGGATGGAGCATTGGAAATGTGTTACTAGATTTTACTGGTGGAAGCTTCAGCCTCCTTCAGATGTTTTTACAGTCTTACAATAATGGTAAGCATGCAATTGAAGCCCCTTTTAGGGCCTACATTTTCCACTAAAGGAAAAACCTGCCACAAAGCACTTTCTACCAGTCCAGACCCACTTAAGGTCCTTCCCAAACCTAGGTGTCCTGCATGCAGCCATCAGTGCTGTAAAAATGTGGTAAAGGAGAAGTGTTTGTAAATCGCTTGCATTAGAAGACACAGTTGTTCTTTAACTATACAGCAGCAGAGAGTACCTTATTGCATTAACCTGGACAATGTAGTGAAATCAAACTATGATGATTAAGCTGTGCTGTTAAAAATAAACCATTTTAGTGTCAAACTTTAATGATTCTCATATACCCATAACTATATGGAATAACCAGCTTAAGTCTATTAAATCGGTTAATGTGAGTGACAATACAGCTTTTCAGACTACCTTATTTATTTTGACAGATGAATGGAAATTAATCTTTGGAGATCCAACTAAGTTTGGACTGGGCCTCTTCTCCATCATCTTTGACATAGTCTTCATCATCCAGCATTACTGTCTATATAGAACACAGGGATATGAGTCCCTGGACTAGGGCCCCACCTCAAATAGACACAATAGTATGGATTTATTGGCGTTACCTCTCTACTGGCTGAGGGATTTCCAGACTACTCACCAGGTACCAGCGTGACTAGTTCGAGTCATGCTGTTTATAATTCCTCTTCAGTATAGGACTGCAGTGAACTTTTGTTTGCTTAATGCCTTAATGGATATTCCATTATCCTACCCCTTGCAGCTGGACAAGATTTGCAACCCTGGAAGCTAATTCCGAGCTAGCCTAGTAATATGTGGCTGTCTTTGACCAATACAGCATTCTGTGGGGGGAGCAAGGAAACAGCTGGGCTTCCTTCAGCTGAAGGCCATTGGAGGGTGAAAAACCCAACCAGGTACCTTTTTTAAAGTAGTGACCAAGAAACAGGTTTTTTATGGAGTGGACAGTAGAATTTAACTGCGCTGCTGCCTTCATCTTCTCCCAAACCAAGTTGTAAGTGGAAGGCCGTGGCTCAAGAAGACTACTTGGTGGTAACTGTTACATGTAGGTACAGTGGGTTAATGAAGTCACTAACCAAAAAGCATGAAGACCAGACCAGCACTAAACAGACTTAATATCACAGCACATTCCTATGACTGTGTCAAGAGCTATAATTAAACACTTTAAAAAATGACTTAATGTGATCTCTGCGAGTGTGTATCACCAAGCACTTTCAGTAAAGGTACTAAATCTAGTGCTAAACTTCTGACTATTTACTGCACTAAGTTATTCACATTTGATTCCATTAAAGTGCCTAGTCTGTGCTGTTGAACAACTTGTATTTAAGTCTGATCCTACTGTTCAGTAGCCTAATGATTAAAACTTGTATTAGTCTTAGTGTTTCCTCCATTCTCCTGACTAATCTAGGCAGTAGCTGATAAGCACTTACGTGGCACCTCTTAGATAAAGATCAAGATTCCCTCGGCAAGGTAGGCATTTTATCACAGGTGGCTTGAGGGAAGTAAGGTCTTTAAGTAACAAGACCTAAACATAAGGGAATGCAGGAAGGTGGTGAATTGGGAATACAACTTAAGTATTGACTCTTGCTCTAGTGCTCTGAATTGCTTTCTCCAGCATCCATGCAAAGAACATAAGATATTTAATGTCCAACCATGGTTGGACATTCTTGCACTGTATAGCTTGGCACTATGCTGTCTTATCTTTGACGGGAGTAAGGAATAGAGTATAGTAAATGGGACTTAAACACAAGATTTAGAATCACTAATGTTCAGCTCTGATTACTTAGTCCTACAACCCTCCTGCCAGAGGGGAAAACAACTTTTTCTTCTGCACTGAAAAGTTTAAGATGGTAAAATTTCAGAAGAGAATGTACTCCTTCCCCAGAGATGCTCCAAGTTGTAAATGGGTGCAGAATTTGCTGACTGTCACTTCACTGTTGACCATATTACGCTGAGGAGAAGATATGCTAAACAGCTGTCTAAAAGCAGTCAGGCACCACTCAAGCTGTCCTAAATCAGAAGAACTGGAGGGGTAAGAAGCTTGCACAAAAAGGGTGTAAATACACAAGTTGTCCTCTTAATCAAGACAGTTTGTTAAATTCATTCTTTTTATTGTGTAAAATCAAGAGACCACAGTACAAATAGCAGTGTACTGTTCTACAGTAAACAAAAATAAGACCTATCTGTAAAGCTATTAAGATATTTACTACCACAGGATTTGTAATTTGAATGTCAAATTCCTTTTGGATTTTTTGTATTAGTGAATAAGAAACTGTATAAAAAGGCATCTGCTGGTATGTAAAGATACAGAGTGGAACATTCTTTGAGATGCATTTATCAAGTTTATAAAAATTAATTGAAGTCAGAACCTAAATGGCACTGCAGTAATAAGTTAGTCTACAACCTCTTCAGAGTTCTATTTACAATTTTTTAAACTAGTCTGAAGACAGTTGAAGTAAAGAGGTCATATACAGTGTCATTAAAACTAGTTCTGGAAGATGAAACTTTTTGGCTAATTGTAATTAAAGCTAGCCTGTATAATGCCTTAGTGTTAATGTGGTTCACTGAAGGGTATGAAACCCTTCAAGGATCTGTAAGACTTTCTGCAAAAGCTCCTACAAATCCATAGTTTAGCCTTTGTGAAGGATTTCTGTAGTGTAAGTTTGCCTACCACAGGTGCAGAGATAGGAATTTTGGTACAATAGATGTTTGCAAGCTCATTTGCACATTTCTACTTAATACAAGATTTAAATAAGTCTCCCCTTACAAAACAGACCAGCTGCCCCCCTTCTATTTGAAGATTCTCTCTGCTAAATGTGGAGTGAGGAAGAGACAGTGTCATGTATGTTCAGTAATGATAAAGGTTTCCATTTCTTTCCCACTTACAGTATTTTTTAAAACAAGCCCTAGAGTTAGTTATAGCATGTTAAAGCTGGCATTGTTCCCAAGTATTTTATTACAAAATCCCACAGCTTCCATTATTTTATGCACCAACTGCTAGTTCAAACTTGCATCCCTTTTATGAAGAGCTGCTTGGTGAAGCAGACTAAAATCTTGCAGTGAACTATCCCTCAAGCACTGCAAAATATTCTGCTTAACATTTGCTAGCACATGTTAAGAGTAGTGTAGATGTCCTTACTCAGCATTGGACCTTCTACAAACTCACTTAAAAACCTGAGCCAGAACTAGCAAGGGATAATCTAACCCTTAACATTTGATTTTCAAAGTTTAGAGTAAAAACACTACCTCCTCTCCCCACTGTTAATCATTCACTCCTTACCAGCATCAGCAAGCAGAGCTTTAAAAGCTAAGCAATGGGGAACTCTTGCACTATAGGAGAATCATCTCCCACTAAGTTAATTGCATTTTTCCACCATTTCTTCCCTAAGAAAAGTATTTAGTGTTTTGCATCTTGTTCTTTATATAATGTCTTCCCCTGTCGCTGTTACAGCTTTGCATACATAGTAGGGTAAGGTACTGTTTGATGCAGCATGTGCTACTGGAAGCCTTTCTGAAAGAGAAACTGCTGCTGAAGTGTCTAGAATTTACTATTCTCAATTTAGAGTAAAAATGGTGCATGTTTTACCTTGTTAGGCAGCTCTAGTACTTGCTTCCTTAGAACAAAGGAGTGTCACTCTATAGATCCCTCCCTCTGCCCCCCTCCCCCAAGCCTACTGCATAATTAGGACATCATGGACTGCTGAACAGCCTTCTGCAGAGAATGTCTGGTCACCAGGAGCCGTACCACTTCTTCATTCCTCTTTGTCAGTCTCTTCCTCGCTTGGTCATGAGTTACCATTGTCATGTCCCACCCGTTCACCTACAACAGAAGTTTTCAGGAAACTATTGTCAGTGGAGCTAGCCTGGGTAAGGTGACAGATTAGCAAGCTTGGGCCTATCACACTGTCTTGGCACTAGTGGGTTAAATCAAGACAGGGTGAACTTTCAGATTCAAAGGTTTTGTTTTGGAGAAGTACCAGACAACTTAAGAGCTGCTAGTACAACATACCTACCTGCAGGAGTCCTGAACTGAACAGCACCCACTCACTTCACTACAGCAGGGACACTTGTATGTGAACAGTTTTTTTCCTTGGATAACATTTCTGCTGGCTCTCAGGTGAGTTCCCTCATTGCCAAACTGAGGGAGGGTCTGGTGTGGGTTTCTCATCTGCTCTTGCTGAAGCTGCTACACTTACTATGCAATTATTTAAGTGGGCCACAGCTAGCACTAGGACTGCTGTATAGCCCAGTGGCTTGAGTTCTCCCCCAGGCTGTATGAGAGTTAGATTCAATTCCCCCTCTGCCTGCTCACTGGAGTATAGGCTATACTGATTGGTGGTGGTAGGGGGGGTTTGCCTCATTCTTACCAGTTGGAGCTGTTCCCCTTTACTTAAATAGCATTTGGGCTGGGCCAGGCCAGGCGTTAGAATCACTCCCTAGTCCAATGGTTGGATACTGCCTAGAAGGTGGGGGATTCTGGTTCAAATCCTGGTTGTGCCTGTTAAAGAGATTTGCAGGGGGATTCCCAGCCTTCCAGATCACACCTGAGCAAGGGGGAAGCTCCCTGTTTGAATCCCCTGGCTTTCTTTGGAGGACTCTTGTCCTTGAGAAGGGCAGGGTGTTTGAACAGGGACACACCCCTGGAGTTACCAGGAAGGTAGGAGGCCCTAGTCCAAATCAATTCACAGAGCAAGGGTTGTGGTCTGGGGTCTCTTGGCCCCTAAGTGAGTAACCTAGCAACTGAGAATGAAGGAGTGGATTGAGTTTTATACAGATCAATTTTAATTTAAAAGTAGAACATTAGGTAGCAAAGCTCCCCAGACACAGCCCAGACTTGAACCCCACTCTCCTTCATTCTAGGCACCTACCCTAACCCCTGCACCACAGAGGACTCTGCTACATTGTCTTGCTTTAGCCCAATTAATAAGTGGAATCGCTTCAAGAATAAGGACTTAAGGGATTCCACATGAGGCTCATTCCTGGCTCAGGACTTCAGGCCTAGTCTCCTAGTCCAGCCTAGTACCTACCCACTACCCTACAGAGGGCTTCTTACAGCACATCTTTGCTTTGGCCTAATTAACATCTAATTAAGTAGAACAGCTTCAAGAGGCCAAACTGAGCAACCCTCCTAGCAAGATACCTCATAGCCCAGCTTTTAGGGCAGTTACTTATATGGCAGGGATAAGTACTCAAATCCTCTCTCAGGAGACAAAGTGAGACTTGACCCAGACTCTTCTCACACCCTGGGTGAGCTTATACACCAGTGGATGGGTTAAGTGATTGTTATTGTCTCTGTGACCTAATTATTATTTAATTAACGTGGAAGAGCTTCAACAAGAGAAAATGAACAATGGACATCAGACTGTCCCTTAGTGCAGCAATTAGGGCTCTCACTTGGAAGATAGCAATTGCCTGTTCAAATCCCCTCTCATGAGGCACAAGGGGGAATTGACCCAGAGTCTACTATAGAACTTCTGGAGGATGGCTAATGTAACACCGATTTTTTTAAAAGGCTCCAGAGGTAAGCCTGGCAAGCCTAACTTCAGTCCTGGGCAAACTGGTTGAAACTACAGTAAGACACAGAATTATCAGACACAGCTGAACAGGATTTGTTGGGTCTGAGTCAACATAGCTTTTGTAGAGGGAAATCATGCCTCACCAATCTATAGGAATTCTTTGAGGGGGGTCAAAGGACAAGGAGGATTCAGCATATATAATGTACTTAGATTGTCACAAGATCGCACACCAAAGGCTCTTAAGCAAAGTAAGTAGTCATGGGGTAAGAGGGAAGGTCCTCTCATGGATCAGTAAGTGGTTAAAAGACCAGAAACAAGGGGTAGGAATAAATGGTCAGTTTTCAGATTGGAGAGAAGTAAATAGTGGTGTCCCCAGGGTTTGAACAGGGATCAGTCCTATTCAACATTCATAAATGAGCTGGAAAAAGGGGTGAGAGAGTAAAGTGGCAAAACTTGCAGATGATACAAAACTACTTAACTATCTTAAGTCCAAAGCAGTCTGCAACTAGACAAAGGGATCTCACAAAACTAGTGACTGGGCAACAAAATGGCAGATGAAATTCAGTGGTGATAACTGCAAAGTAATGTACATTGAAAAACAATCCCAACTATGCATATAAAATGGTCTAAATTAGCTTTTACAACTCAAGACAGATCTTGGAGTCATTATAGATAGGTCTCTGAAAATATCCACTCAATGTGCAGCAGCAGTCAAAAAAAGCTAACAATGGTGCAAATTGTAAGGGATAGATGATATTTTCTGTCTTATCTTTATATAAATTCACAGTATACCCACATATTGAGTACCACATGAAGATGTGATCACCCCTTCTCAAAAAAAGATATTGGAATTGAGAAAGAGGCAAAACTTAGGGGTATGGAACATATGAGGAGAGATTAGTAAGACTGGGACTTTTGAGCTTAGAAAAGAGATGACTAAAGGTGGACATGATGGAAGTCTATAAAATCATGATTGGTGTGGCAAAAGCAAATAAAGAAGTGTTATTTACTCCTTCCCAAATGAGAACTAGGTCACCAAATGAAAATAGGCAACAGGTTTAAAAACAAACAGAAGGCAGTATTTCTTCATACAACACACAGTTAATCTGTGGAACTCTTTGCCAGAGGATGTTGTGAAGGCCAAGACTATAACAGGGTTCAAAAAAAGAACTAGATAAATGCAGAGGACAAGTCCATCAATGGTTATTAGCCAGGATGGGCAGGGACAGTGTTCCTACCTTCATTTGCCAAAAGCTAGGAAGGGGTGACAGGAGGTATCACTTGATCATTACCTGTTCATTCCCTCTGGGGCACCTGGCATTGGCTACTGTCAGAAGATAGGATACTGGGCTAGATGGACCTTTGATCTGACCCATACGACCGTTCTTACGTAACCACTGGGCTAACAGTCACAAGGGAGAGCTACCTCACCTCTCAGAGCACTTGAGCAATGGCAGCTCACTGTTCAAATCCCATCTCATCAGGAGGAAACTGACCCAGGCTTGCCCCTATCCCAGGTAAGTACCCTGACCATGGAGCTAAAGGGAAGCCAGCTCCTCCCAGCCTGCCATGTGTGGCCTTAGCCAGTCCCTGAGCAGGCCTACCAGACTGAGTCCCACCAGGAAGACAGGCAAGGCCTGTGTGCACCTGCTCCAGTTACCTACAACATGAGCAGTTTTGAGCGCAAAGAGCTGAACCACTGAGTCACCCATCAAAGATGATCTGATAGTCTAGGCCCGGGGCAGTCCATAGGCAGACTGCAGGCCAAATCCAGACCACCAGACACTGTTGAACAAACGTTAAATCTTTATTTACTTTATTTTCTCTCAAGTCTGGAGCTTGACAAAAATATGACTACCCCTGGTCTAGGAAGTAGCTGTATCTCTGCCTGTTGATGGCTTTATAAATTAGGACCATTACCTCTCTGGTTAGGTCAGGTTTGTCCATGCTGTGAATTCCAGGTAACGAAGAACCAAGTAGTAGCTGAATCAAGAGTCCTTGCTCATTATCACTAGCAAGATTTGAAAGTAGATAACTACAATCCAAGCCAACTGCTGTTTTTTAGTCAACAGATCTCACTGGTGTCTTTATTGTATTGGGGTAAGCAGCAACCATCCCTGGATCATATGGTTGAGTTGTTTGCCAAGAACAAAACAAATGAGAAACTGCCAACAGTAGCCTCTTCAGGTAGTACCCGAAACATGCCACTGATCAGTCAGACATACGGAATCATGCTACAGTTCAGTATCTTTGTGTGTCCCCTGTCAGCACCGGATGGGTGATAGGTAACACGGGACATCTTGTTCCTAACACAATGGTCCAGCTGGCTGCTCCAGCAGCCAGCTTCACCTTTATGCAGTGTAGCTGTGTGAGTACCTGTGCAACAAGGAGATGCAAATGCTGCAGGGAACATTTGGTGTGCTTGATGCATGCAGCTGTGACAGCAACAAGTGCAGCGACGGAGCACTGAACACAGAGACAGGTTCTGAGGGGCAGCAGAAATCTCTCTTTTGTCAGTTAAAATGGCCCAAAGGGGCATTGCATTAGATCTCAAGTAGCTCATAGTTGTATGTAGGGGTTACATTCGAGTACTAGTTTGATATTCATACAAGATATTCTACAGCCCAGCTACTGAGTCCTTACTGCTATATAAGTAGTGTACATGTATTGTCATTGTATTCAGTGACAGTAAGAAGATAATTATAGTTGTATGTGCTTGTTTAGCTTAATGTCTCCAGCTGAGCAGAGTGGAAAATATATGCTTTATACTTAAGGGGTAGAGGTCTTATCTACACAACTTCATAAACATAGCAGACAAAAAACTCTTCTCAAATGAGTCTTTTCTACAAATATTATGGAGGTATTACGTGGTACGAACAAGCTCATACTGTCATGTGACTACAGACTTCTGTTTTAACTAAAAGGGAAGTAGTACAGGAAAATGCATAAACTATACACAGGGACTAAATATTTCCCAAAAACTTTCCACACAGGACTACTGAGTACACATTTGCATTATCATCAATTGTATTTAGAAGTTTTCTGCCAATTTTATTAAAAGTAGATTATGATTCTACAAGTAAAGGCCCTTTTTGTCATTTTATCAGTTTTTCAATTTGGATACTCCATAACATTTAGACAGATACAAAACACCCTCATGATGAGGGCTGCATCTACATCCCCCAGGAATGACCTGGGTATGTGCCTAACATGGTAGCAATGACATTTTTCTACCTGCTGGGTTACCCTGAGTACCCCAGATGGATCCAGGCTGGTACACTAGGAGAAGGCCAGCCCCACAAAGGCATGTGTCAATGTGCTTCCTCAGGATCTGCCTCAAGTGCTGGTATTGCAGAATGGTTGCCAGGCACTACTTTCAGAGCTTTGAGGTTCGCAAGAGTTTATGACCATTCAAGGCCATGTGCTCAGTTGTGACTTATCTGCATTACTGTGTGTTGCTCACCATGAACTAAAGAGACTCCACTCTCCTGCAGGGGGGCATTCATGTTGGCAGTTAGAGCCAGAAGCCTCTTGTCAGGAGATAAGGAAGCTTTTCCAGACAGATTTCCAAGACCATCCACATGGGAAGGCAGTGATCTTTTATAAGCTTCCCTGGATAGCACATACAGCAGTGGGACAACAAGCCGGTGAAACAGTCAAGAATAGAGCAAGTGGATGGGATTCACCATCACCCTCCCCCCTACCTCTGAAGTAGCCTGGAAAGCAGTGCTCCCTAGGGAGCTTCTGGTTTGGGATTGTCCTGTATTGGCTGCATCCAGGCATTCCAGTATGTTCCTCTTCCCACCGTTGAATTTACCTGCATTATCTTGTCTCCAACCTGGAGTCCGGCAACTTCTGCTGGGCCTCCTTCTGTCACTCTTGTTACATAGATACCCTGTAAGAGTCATATTTTAGTTATTCCAGTTGGAACGGTTACAAATGCACACAAGGCAATAACCTTTATTTAGCAGCATCTTAAAAATGGATTCCATTTAAAAACAAGTCTGATATTTGAAAACAGACAAGTTACACAAGAGCCCAAATGCAGCAGCAACACAAGTTGATGACACTGACTAAGTGGGAAGGGAGTATAATGTGAACCAATTAGACTGAGGGAAGACCAGGCATAGACCTACAAAAAGTGGATGCACCTCACTGAATTCAAGGTGAGTTGAGGGTACTCAGCTTCTGACTGGGAGATCTTAATAAATAAAATAATAATTGGAGATATATCTATCCTAGAGCTGGAAGGGTCCTTGAAAGGTCACTGGAGTCCAGTCCCCTGCCTTCACTAGCAGGATCAAGTACTGATTTTTGCATCAGATCCCTAAGTGGCCCCCTCAAGGATTGAACTCACAACCCTGGGTTTACCAGGACAATGCTCAAACCACTGAGCTATCCCCGACCCACCCACTGAACTTAATTATTTAAGTTCAAAAGGCATCTGACCTTGTCAGTTTTATCTTCAGAGAAAGGATTCTGAGCAGGGTCCTGATCAATTCCACCTCCAATACTGAATCCAAGAATTAGATTTTCACCTTGCCGGAGTTTATGGATTTCAACTCTTTGCTGAAAGAGATGGGAGGGAAAAAAGGTGTAGGATTCACATTCCTTTCTCTACTCCAGCCAGAGTAGATTAAGTTTAGCTTTATTACGTGTAACTATCTCTGAAGACAGGGCAACAGATTTTGTTCAGTGAGCTACTGCATAACTTCTAGACAAAGGGAGCAAATAAGATAGTTTACAAATGAAGGCCATATCACAAGCATGTTTTTTATATTTAAACAAGAGCAGGGACAATGAGCAGGGATCTCTGGATCTAAAACCCACTGGTGGATGAAAGCATTTGGTGTCTATCCCAAAGAGACAAACAAACTTAACTTTGACAACAGCTGTTTGTTTTAATTGATTCTGTTTAAAAAGTCATTAAGATGAACCATTTCTGCCCTTCAGCAGTAACTGAGCAGCATTTTTTGTCCTTGTTAGCAAACCACAACAGAAATAAGCATCTCCAAAAATATTCCTAAAGGACTTGCCACTTAAGCATCTAAAGAAGTTTAACCTCTATCTCTACTACCACAATTGAAATGGAGGGAGGGACAGCACCAAAAGCAGTAAAATTATACTAGAGATCAGTTTCCTTCAAGCCAGTAAAATGCAAGTGTCAATAACGAGCAGTCTCTCTAACCCAAGCATCTTATTTTGTTTTGTCCATGGAAAAACTATGAGTTCCTTCTTAGCTCTCTGCCAATGGGAGTATGCATCCTACTATTGTCATTCACAGAATATCAGGGTTGGAAGGGACCTCAGGAGGTCATCTAGTCCAACCCCCTGCTCAAAGCAAGACCGATCCTCAACAGATAATGGGGCAGAGACTTCTGTTGTCTGCAACAAGTTCACAAAACTTAAGATACTCTGAGTATAGGTCACTAACTCAGCTGAAGAGAGTCCAACTACCAAAGGGTTCACAAGACCAGCTGTAAAGTTGCCCCAGCTTCAAGAGTACTAAAAAAGCCTTGATAAGAAGGTTTGGACTCCAAGAGATTTTAAAACTTTGTATGAGTAACAGCAGAGGAGCTCTTAGTGACAGAGATATGAAGGAGAGTCATGATCTCACCCAGAACCCTGTTTAGCTGGGGCCTCTTTGAAAAGGAAGTTTAGTCTTTCCTCTTGAATTAGGCCCAGATCCCCCCAGGCTACAAACTGCTCTGGCAAACACAAATGATTTGCGCAGCTTTTGCTGCATGACCTACTTTCACCAAAATTATGAGATTTATTATACACATCACCAGGAAGCCTGGTTTGAGTGGGATTGGTAATTCAAAGTGAGTTGCTTTGCAAACTTCTTTCATCAAGGAAAGTAGCTCACATTACTATCTTAGAACATTTTAATTTAATGGAATCAAGTGTGACCAACTACAGTTACTCTATAGTAACAGAACTCTTAACTATAGTATTGCAAACCCCCAGATTACAGATAAAACAAGGATTTAATTCTCAAAAGCTTGCTTAGCATCTCATTTTCACAAGGGATATAGTTAAGTACAAAATTAATTTTTTTAATCTACTTCACAAGACTAGAATAGCTAAAGCAGATGCCACTCCAACCTTTTAAAGAGCACCAAGCAGCACTGTCTAGTGGAGGACACAGAATAGTCAGTAAGTTCTGTCATACTACCAGAGTGATGCTTTGTACTAAGAGATTAGAAACTGTTTTCCCCTGCTCAGGGGAAGGTTTTTCCCAGTGAGATACTCCAAAATGTAACCACCCTATCTCCTCTAGGTACAGATTGGGTATGGTAACTAGCTTTCCCTTCTGATAGTGACTCTTGGAAAGAAAGCATGGTAGAAGGCAAAATTACAGGCTACATTTAAGATTTTGAAGGAAGTTTTTCTTCCCTCAAGTTTGCGTGGCTGTCTTTTTCCACTCATCAGAATGTTTCCCTGGGTCAAGTGAGCCCATTTGGAACACAAGAGGGAAGTGTTTGTAACTTAGCCAAGTAAACAGTCATATTTTAATTGAAGAGTGAGACTCAGATGAGCTCATTGGAAATACTGACAACTTCTACAGACAAACTAAAAATTGCACATAGTATAATAAGAGACAGACAAGGAACAGACTCCAGGCTGGCAGCCAAACAAGTGGATGGCAGCAGATTTTATATCTTTGTATGTTGTCTTCAACACTAGAATTGGCTCGGAGGCAGGCTGTTGAGAACAAGGCTTAACAGCGTGCAGTCACATAGCAATTTTATCAAGTGCGGGGGGAGGGGGGTTTAAGGCACCACAACTTTAGCTGAACAAGGACATTCTTGGTTTTGTTTTGTTAACTGGTGATACTGAGATTCCAGTTCAAGAAAACCTATGCTCCTTGAGCAGCATGGCGTGCAGGGTTTTCACCCATGGGAAAAGTGGCCCATTGTAATTTGTGCACCATCATCTTCTATCCCAGGAGGCACCTTAACAGAAGGCAACATCTGCCAAGCTAAAGAGTGAGCACTCTCCATCAAGAGCAAAATGGTTTTAAAAAACCCACACTGTTAGAGAGGTCTGACATCTGAGTGAAGTCCTCTGATAAGTGGCAAGCTGACTATGCTACTATGCCTCTTAAATCAAAGCACTACACATACCATGATCCCAATTTTGTGCTCAGTTAGGCTCCCTGGCATAGCAGGGAGATGTCAGAAATTTGACTTCTTTTGACAGTCACTTGATTGGACAGATAGTGTGCACCACACTGATATGTGGCAAATTTTCACCTCTACACTTATATGGTAAATTTTGCTGGTTTATTTTCTACTGAGAAGGGTTGATTCTGGAGTCAAATCAGCCCCCATCCACCCTGCACTGGCATACGTTAGTGGCAGAACTCACACCAGCTCACCGTATATAGCCTCTAGTTCTTTGTTCTTATCTTACTGTCAGAGACTTTGTACAAAAGAGGTTATTTTTTCATCCCCTCCACTGTAGCTACTGAAAAGTGACCTGCATGCCTGCAGTCCTGTGCTCATCAGAAACATAACCATAGGGAACTAGTGGAGCCAGCATAATCCAGTGGACCTGGGAGACAGGACAGCTAGCTTTTGTTCCCTGCTCTACCACTGACTCACTATATGATCTTGGGCAAGTCAGATCACATCTGTACTTCAGTTTTCCTATGTGTACAGAGGAAATAACGATACTGAGCAGTCTTCAATCTTTGGATGAAAGTGGTAAGAAAAATGGTATAGCCTAGTGTATATTTGTAGTAAAATCCTTAATTAAAAAAAACACAATAAGAGGAGCTAATTCACCCAATCCTTCCCCCCCACCCCAAATGAATTAGTTTGACCTTTCCATTCCCCCTACCAGCCCCTTTTGGGGAAACAGGCACAGAGCAGTGAAGTGACTTGCTCCATGTCACCCAGCAGGCAAGTGGCAGAGTCAGAACGGACCTCAGCTCTACGGCCGGGCCCAGTGCCGGGCCCGTACAGCGCCCCAGGAATGGGTTTAACAGTTCAAACCTCCGCATGGGCGCTCACTTCACTTCAGCTTACGCCTGTTCTCAGGCGGTTTAAGCTAAACAAGGCCCTGGGAAGAGACAGGGTGTCCACCCCGGCCTCTGCCCCGGTTGAGCGCAGGACCTGTTCACACGCCAGCGGCACCGCTTTCAACACCGCCGCCCCGGGGGGGGGGGTCCTGGGAGCAGAGCACGCCCAGGGAGGCGGGAATAAGCGCTGACACGACCGTCCCGCCGCACTGAGAGCGCCTGGCGGCGCCGCCCCGGCCCCAGCCCGGACCCCGCTCCCCGAGCGCGCCCAG
>NC_133788.1:21146980-21157247 GCF_003597395.2 Chelonoidis abingdonii
GCCCCGGAGGCCGCTGGTCCTGCGCTCGGGACCCGCTCGTTCTAGCATAGCCGTCAGGCTGCAAGGGGAGCGGAGAGTATTTCGAGGCCCATAAAGGTGCAGGAGCGATCTGGGCCAGCCTGGTTCTGCGGCCCAGGGCGGTGTCCCCACGGGCCCGGCCAGGCACCGGGACTCCGCCCCCCAGGCTGATCCTGCATCCCAGCCATGCTCAGGACCGAGTGGCAGCTGCACTGGGTGTCTTGGCGTGGGGTAAAAGCGGTGCTTTCCTTTAGCCCCTCCTGGAGTCGGTGACCCCAGAGAACACTAAACCAGGGGTGAGTTTAAACTTCCGAATTCCTCACCTGTGCTTCACTCAACGTGGGGGAAATAGAGCTAGCTTGGGGCTTGGTGGTTTTGCTTTAACTCAGACCAGGGAAAGGACGAGACATAGACCAATTTAAATCTGCTTTTACTACTATTTTGAATAATGTATCTGTGAATATTAAGGTTTGTGACTTTTTTTTTTTTTACAGAAAGCTACAGTTGGGGTCTAAACTGCTTGACCAATCCTTCATCATCTGTGTTCTGGCTGCATTCTACCTCAGGTAATCACATTATGAGGCACTCCAAATTTTCCAGAAGTTTCAATTAAACACAATACCTTTTGCTTTCAGTCCTAAACTTTTATGTAGGGTTGCTATTGAATAACTATAATGTTCCACCCTAGCGATCGCTGCATTACACTGCTGAGTAGAGAGATCGCTGTATCTAGTTATTTTGGGTCTAAGCCTAGTGGAGGAGAGGTTCTTTAATATTAGTAAAGCACAATGAAATCATTGGATGAAAAGTGCTATAGAAATGGCAAGTAGTGGCTTTAATGCAGTGTGCAGCTACATGTAGCTAATTGGGTCCTATAGTATTGAGATATATCTTCCTTGAATTTAATTACAACCTCAGAATTTCGGCAATTAGCTAAAGAGGTGGCATTGTTGAACAGACCAAAATGACAGAAATTTAAGTGTAAATAGGGAATCTTACTCAAACTCTCTTTGTGCTACAAAAAGAAGGATGTGAATTTAAAATTTGGGTTGCTGTTATAACTACATGTATGTACGCTACAATATATTGGAGGAAAAGGCCATAGAAATGAGTAACCTCATTATAAATTGGGCTTCCAAGTCTTATACTGGAAACTGTTCCCTGTAAGCTGTGCGCTTGGGCCAAGTGGCTGCCCAGGAGAGATTCAAATGCTGCCCAGCTGATTAGCAAAGCATGTGTACCCCTCCTGCTTGATGGAAGGAGGTGGGGGGGGGAGAAAGGGTGCTAATGTCAGGATGTTCCCTGCACCCCATCTCTGCAGAGCAGGGCAGAGGGGACACAGCCTGGCTCAGGAAGGACTGGGGTGAATGCCTTTCTTAAAGAGACAGTGCACTGTTTCTGAGATTTCCCCAGAAGCCAGCTCTCTGTCTCTCACATACACACTCTTCCTGCCCCGTACCCCCTCTCTGAAAAGCAGGGGAGGGGAGACAACAGGGCTTAGAACAGAGCAGGAGAGCTTTCAGTGAGTGTCTTAAAGAGAGAGCGCATGGCATCTCAGAAATGTCTCCAGCAGCCAGCACACATCCTGTCTCTGGCTCTCTCTCACACTCACCTCCCAGCACATACTTGTACTATCCTGCACTGCACATATATTCTCTGTAATTTCAAAGTGTGTTATTTTAGTGCTTTGACTGGTGTATGCATTTCATAATTTTTATTTCTCTTACACTTAAATTTAATTCTTTGAGTAGTGAGTTCTAAAATACCTAACCTGTCCGGACTGGAGTAATTATCCCTATGGTAACTTTAAAAAAAATAGTTTTTTTTTATTCTGCACATGGATGGAAAAAATTAGAGGAAACAGTGATTGGAAGGATAAATTCATTTTTTTTCAGACTATTACTAAAGCTGGTCTAACTTTTTCTTACTGTAACAAGTAAATGTGTGTGCTGGGGACACACTGTAGTGAGATTGGTTCAGTTTGTTTATATGTGTGGTGTTAACAACTGTAAAGGGCTCTGAGGTTGAGATGTAAATTTACCTGATTAACTCAAGTTAATTTTATATTTACATAGAATCCAAGTGTAGACTACCTGATTTGCTTGAATGTTTTAGCAGCTCTTAACACCATCAGTTATAACAGCTAGTAGGCATGTGAATAACTTGATTTCTTGTAGTTGTTCAAAGACCACCACTTATTTCTGGTACAGATAACTGAGAATACAGTTTGTCCAAGACACTACTCATCAAATCAATTTTTTTCGAAGGGCATGGACAATGTTCTGATGACTGATGCATTGCACATGCTGTCAGGCCTGACGTTACCAAAATGTGCAACAGATTATAGGTACGCTTAAATTTATCAATTTTCTGATGGTGATTTGTGCTGAAAAGGTCAATTTCCAAGTAGCAGTGCATTTTTCACTTTCAGTTCCTGTTGTCAGTTATGGACAGGAGGGAAAAGAATTGTTCCATCCCATCTTCCCAACTAAAATGAAATTGACTTAGTACAATAGTTTCTTTTCTCTCCTTTGAGGTAGTCTCGCTGGGAAAAGGAGAAATCCTTGACTCCAAACCAGAGTAATGGCTACAATGGTGGCTAAGCGAGAAGGGCCTCAGTTCATCAGCGAAGGAGCAGTCCGAGGGAATGCAGCCATTCTGGATTATTGCAGGACATCCGTTTCTGCCTTGTCAGGAGCAACAGCAGGAATTCTTGGCCTGACTGGTTTACATGGCTTCATCTTCTACTTCTTGGCTTCTGTCCTTCTCTCAGTGCTTTTGGTATTAAAAGCTGGACGGCGGTGGAATAAGTACTTTAAATCCCGAAGGCCACTTTTCACTGGGGGGCTTATTGGAGGCCTCTTCACGTATGTCCTCTTCTGGACTTTCCTCTATGGCATGGTGCATGTCTACTAAAAGAGCAGTAACCACTTTAGCTGCAATGGGTTTTAATGAAATAGGAGGACTGTTGCCAAAAACTCATCTAAACAACTATGCCAGCTTTTTAAATTGTTGTTCACTGCTTGTATTGTTAAGGCGGTCAATAATTTGTCTGAGTACAAAACTCTGTAGTATTTGTCTAATTAAATTGAATGTAAAATGTCTTACGAAAAAGTCACAAATTGCTTCCCACACATATATAAGTATCCTATGAATCACTGAAAATCACCATTTGTCCACCATTCTTGGCTGCCTTTATTCCTTCTACATTTTGCATCTGTAAGATCAGCAATAGCAGCTCTATTTTATGTTGTGTTCCCACTGTCACTGTTTGCACTAACATACAAACATTGGTAAAAACAGATCTTTAACCATAAGCTTAATGCAATGAAATCTGAAAGGAAACACTGACACAAAGTTAGTTTCATGGTAATATGTAATTAAATGTACATGAAACTGGACAGAAGTATCTTATTTGTCTGGATCGTTACTGTAAGTGCTGTGATCCTGGGTACAGTCACTTTACAAATAGGAAATTAAAGTTACTAAAACATTTCAATCTCTTCCATGCATTGACTTTGCAGAGCAAACTTTTTTTAATGACAGATATAGAAGGCAATAAGTACTACAGTCATGAGTCACTGTTTTGGTTTTTAGCGGTGTTTGCACAATGCTTTCCACTGACATAATACTACATTATGCCAAAGGACACCACAGTGTCCTATGAATCAGTATCCGTTATGGCTAATGTGAACAAATCCACAGCCAGAGATCTGGAATAGACTCACTGTTAGTATTTCCCCAAACATACAATGCATTATTATGGTAATATACTTCATTTTCTGTAAGAAAATCAAGAACAGACTGAGCTGTAAACTGCAGCTTTCAGCTATAGGACAAGCCCTACAATCCCTCATCAGTTTTCTTACTGAGTGGGTATATAGTCTCTGCACTTGTATGGTGACGGGGCTCGAAAGCACACAGATATACTTAGCAGTATTTCCATATGAGGAGAGAATTGAATCGTCAGTAGCATTTTTGCAATTCACCCTATTCTGAAGCATAAATTACTAACCAATAACACGGAACGTTCAGTGTAAAAGGTTTTCCCACTTATGCTTTGAAATGCCTTTTTTTTTTTTTAAGTAGTCTACTCTCTATTTTAAACTTTACTTAATACTGAAACAAAGTAGTTATGTATGAAAGAGGGAAATTGACAATACTATAAATACTGTCTGCCATACTATATATTTACAGTCAATTTACCTTTGGTCTCCTGCAAAATAACATGGTCTAGTTACTTAATTCTGTCTGAGCTATTTTTCTATATTGAGTCATGCATCTTTTAAACATGGGCATTTTAGTTACACTTAAATGGGCAGCTTTATTAATAGACTTGTACTGTTCAAATGTTGTGTATGCTTTTCAAAACAAAATGGGGAAACCAGCGTGTATATGGTTAATCAACATTATCTAAACTAATACAACATACAGAAAAGACACAACATTGTCCTAAAATAGACAAATTCCATTGCTATATATTAACTCCAAGAAAAAACATTTTGCAAAAAGAAACTCCTGAGAATCCGGTAGTTACTGTTTATGAATAATCTCTGTACTGACTTACCTTAAAAAAAAAATATAGGATGGGGATCAAGTTTTGTGATGAGGGACCTAAAGCCTTCAACTCAGGAAGTGGGTTAGGTCCTTTCTAACAAGATAACATGTTCTGGCAGGTTAAGGTATTAGACTACAAAACAGGCCAAGCCTTGTTTTTATTTGTGATGAGCTATTTGAGTGAATCATACCGTAGCATGAGGTGATACAGCATTGTATTATATTTGTTTCAGCTTCAAAAACTACTTAAGTATAGATGTTGGCTTAGTTAAGTTTATATGGTCCTGTTTGCATCAAACCAATGCTGGCAGGTTTCACCTTAACAAGTCATTCACCAGTTGTTGTTTTTGAATTGAGTGAAAAGACTGACCTAGGACTATTAATGTCGTATTTCAAAGCAAGGCAATTAGTCTTCACCACCTACCATTTTCATCTAAGGCTAGCGAATCAGATTCATCCTAAGGAAGCGCAGAGCCAAGTAGAATTGACTTTTGTGGTTTTGCTTCCTAGTATTTTTTCCTACCACTTTTGGGAAGTTATATCACCATTTGAATTTAGGTCATAGAGTTTTGAGAGTCAGAAACAAAAGGCCCATTGTCCTTTCAAAAGCCCTTGTAACCAAACAGAAGTTAAGTATTAGATTTCTAACTTTTAAATAAATCCTGTAACTTGTAGGAGGTTGGGAGATACAGGATGACTTGGGAAACAAAGTCCAACTGTAAAAGTAGCAAAGAATCCTGTGGAATCCGACGAAGTGGGTATTCACCCACGAAAGCTCATGCTCCAAAATGTCTGTTAGTCTATAAGGTGCCACAGGATTCTTTGCTGCTTTTACTGACCCTGACTAACATGGCTACCCCTCTGATAAAAGTCCAACTGGTGCTATTCCCATCCCACACACCCACATTTCAAACTGTGCGTAACAAAACAGCAGACATAGTAGCGCCCCCTGACTAGAGCCTGCCAGATCCAGGAACAGTGACTATCCATTACTACTGGCAGAAGCATCAAGTTCCTCCTCTGTCAGGGATCAGTAAGTAAGGTAGAGAGGATAATCATCCATGAACCGAACCAAACAAAAAGCACAGTGACAAGAAAAAGGAGTTGCTGAGAAAAGCAGATGAAACCCACTGGTAAACGAAGGGAGGCTTGATCATTGAATGTGATGTCATCGACAGGTGCCTTGATGCACACTGTTAACACACTGAATATTTGATACTTTCTTTCCACATTCAGCTGCCAATGGCTGTTTGTCCAAAAGAAAATTCCAACAAAAGTGTTATCAGGCCACTCATAAAAGCATTTGTCAACTTAGAAAGAAGCATCATCTAACTTGTTTCAGAATATTTCCCCAATCATCTACCTGCTGTGCCACACTATGCTTTCTTGTACCCCAAAATGTCAAGTTACCTGGACCAGTTACTAAAGGACAAACCTCATCCCTTTACTGTAGGTTATTCTGGCATTTTTAAACACTAGATTTAACAAAAGTTCTGTATTAATTTGCTCATGAGAGCTTTGCCAGGCCAACTGCAAATATCACTGAGCCTGGTTGGTTTTGGAGTGGGGTTGGTAAAGAGCTTCTATGGAAATAGGAGGATACCATGGTCTATATAGTAAGGGCTCTTCCTGTGAAAACATCTTGAGAGTCACTTTACCCTTGGTATGATGTTATTTGAACTACAGACAAATTGAATGGAACGCCAGATCACATTTATCTCAACAGCAGCCCAAAGAATTTCAATCTACTCTTACAGGTAGATCATATAGGACTTGGGAACTGGCACTGCAGTGCAGCTGAACAGGTGGTGATCCTGGTTTCCCAACCTCATTCCTAACAATGTCAAATGCCACGTGTGTTTGATGTCAGCAGCAGAAGTGATGCAGTGTTACAGAATAATGCTGGTTATCTATGTATTTGCATATAAAAATGTTGCCTGGTTTCTTCTATATTTTTCTTTATAATACAAAAGTTCTGTACCAATGACACAGGTGTCACCAGCTCAAGATAGGGAAGAATGCCTTAGGATCAGAAGGTGTGATATTTTTAGCAAACTGCTCTCTTGAACAGAATAGCTATAACTGACCTCTTCTCTGGGCATCCAAATGATACAATAGACCTGACCATGGCTGTCTCCACCTCAAAGTTTGATTGCTGTGTTTTACCATCGTAGTCTTTATGGAATGTGTTTTCCCACTGATAGACCTTAGGTCTCAACTGTCTGTAGTTGTCTCAGCTGCCCTAATGTAGCCAGCGATTCTGAGTTCTGGTTCCCATTCACTGTTCCACCTGGTAAAGACTTTTTTGAACTGGATCTGTGGGAACAAAAGGCAAGAATAGCAGTACCTTAAGTTTATTTACCTTGCTGTGAGGCAGAAGAGGAGTCTAGGTGGGACCTTCAGTGTTCCCAAAAACACACGAATGTCTAAACCATTGCTTCTGGAGATGGGTAAATTTCTCCCTGGCTTGACTAATGGACAGAACCGAGCCATTTTCATAAGTAGTCTGTTTTGACTAAACTATAAGTGTTCATAACAAACATTTGTTGTTTCAATTGATTGTTTTTTAAGGTCCATTTGTGCATCACAGAAGCTATGTTGAGTCATAGATTTTTGCATAATGCCCACAGTGGCCTCAGAGCACTTTGCTGTAGCTCCAGGTGGAGCTCCACACATATCCACAGGCACAAATAACCTTATCTATTCCATGAAACTCGCTCTGAATTTGTGATGTCAAATTTTTTAGAAAAAAAACTTTCCCACAATTTTCTGGCAGCTTCATGATTGAAACAGAGGAGTCAGTTGTTCCACTGATATAGATCTGTAAACTCCCTGTTAATTCAAGTAGATTGCACACAAATATAATCAAAAGGACCTTGGATGCTACATAAATGTCAACGTAATGCTCAGACTTCAGGGTTCAAAGCAATGGAGCTCTGATACTGTGACAATGTTCTATTACAGGAACTGTGTACTCGAGGTTTTATCAGATGGATGCTGGTGCAGCAGAGTGACTCAATCTGCCATTCTCAATTGGCTGAACTACAGTGGCCCAGAAAATGGATCTACAGGGGTCTAAGTCTGCCGTAACTGAGAGGACATGGCCCCTTTTGCATCCCAGCCAGGCCTACATCAGCTTAGCCCTGAAGCCACCCTTTAACATAGCAGCTCGTGGGCTAGAGTTCTGATTTTCATCTTTATAAGTGAAAGGAAAAGGCATCCAGGGCTTTTAGTAGTTGCCATTGATTCCATTTGGCATCATGGATGGAGAGTCAGGAGGCCATTTGCAGCCTGAACAATGACACAGCAGCTTCCTTATTTCCCTGACTCCAGCAATGACTTACTAAGGGAGCAGCTTAGTAAGTATCTGTATGCATGTAATTTCCTGGAATCAAATGCTCTCCCTCTGCAATTAAAATGTCCTATGTTTCTCTATTTCCGTCCATTTAATGATTGGACTGTATAATGCTACACACATAAATGCAACAAGAGTCTCACTTACTTCACTTCCTCATATTTTTTGCCTCGATAGAAGTTGCTCTTTTTCATCAGATACAGTAGCACCACGTCACAGAAGAAAGCCCCCTGCAAAATATTGGAGGCAGCACATTACTGTAATAAGCAACTGAAAAAATCCCCAAACTGATACATTATCCTCCTCCCAATCTCTCCTGAAAACTCACCTGTGCTGTGAAGCCTACAAAATGTTTGACAATGGCTACTGTTAGGCAGTGTACCGTGACTGTTGCTTATTATGGTAATCACGATCCACCCACTGTCACCTTGTGCTCTCGTCTGTGTATTGCAGCCACCTGTTCTCTCACATTCAGACTGTAGTAAGTACATTGAGGCTGGGACTGTCTTTGCCTTATGCGTACACAGCACTTAGCACCTTGGGGCCCTGATTGGCAATTCTAGTCACTACTGCAGAGCAAATAATCATGTCTTCAGTCCCAACCTTGCATGTGAAAGGCTTTAGGAAAGCAATTGTTTCCACTTTATGGGGCCAGAATACCCTAGGCTACTAGATATAACTTAATAGATACTCCAGGGCATCTGGGCACCTCACAACACCCCTGTGAGGCAGGACAGTGGTATTATCTATCCCTATTGTTCAGATGGGAAACTGAGGCATGGAGAAAATACGTGGCGTGCCCAAGGTTCCACAGGAAGTCTGCAACTAAACCAGGTCTTCTAAATCCCAGACTAGCACCCTAACTGCTGCATCATGCTTTCTCCATGTCATCCATATCTGCTTACCCAAAAATAACTGGTGACTTCCACTACCAAGAAATGCACCCAGCTTTAAGACGGGTACATGCTGGCATGGAAAACACACCAGATTCACAAACATCAACATCCTCATTTTCTACATATGGACCAGGAATGTTGTGAGATTCTATTTAGCTTTTATTCATTAACACAGCAATATGCCAATTTCCCTCAGATGGAGTATCTTGCCCAAATTGGTTTCAGACAATGGAACAAACAAGAGAAGAAAAAGACACCAAGTCACAATTCTTAGGAGGCTTTTTGTAAAGTTTACTCAGTAATAAGAATCCAGTGATAATGGGATTAATCTTGCCCTGTCTAGGCTTTCACACCATAGTCATCACCATGGTATCTGAGCTAAGAGATGTCTGCATATCGCAGCTTCTTCCTTGTGCCATCTGTTGCATCTCTCAAGTGCAATAGTAAGTCTAATTTGCAGTGGGCACAGGTTAAAGGAGGAAAAGTGAAAGTCTATGGCATAGTTTATAAACTAAGCATTTCTACTGTGCTCATTACTGCAGTGTCTAGTCTCCCTAATGTGTTCTGCCATGCCGGGGTGCCCACAGCACAAAGTGCATTAACTGATGGCTCCCTTTTAAAGGCACGGACCCAACCAATCAGCCTTTCTAAAGAACTTGACTCTTTTTTCAGGCAAACTGTTTATCCTGGAAACATCTCAACCACAGGATTTGGACATGGTTCAGATTCTGATGCTTTTCTTTCATCCATAAAGAGGATGATACATTTACTTACTGCACCCATAAGCGCGAGTCCTGAGCCCACGTTGATTATCATTGGAATGATGTTAAATTTACCTGCCTGAAAGAAATATAAAACACTTAGTGCTTGCCGAGTAGTTACCACAAGCTGAACTGATGGCCATAGAGTTACACTTAGGATAAATTTGGCTCTATGCATGTGTTTCGTTAGCAGTACTTGATAGAAGCCACCAGGCAGAGTTACAGAGGATGCTTTGAGACTAGTGCTGCCTTTTAAGGGTCTGGTAGCAGCCTGGCCCTGCTTGCCTTCCTGAGCCCGTGGCCTCACACCAGACTAGGGCCTGGTCTACACTACGCGTTTAAATCGATTTAAACAGCGTTAAATCGATTTAACGCGTGTACCCGTCCACACTACAACGCTCTTTATATCGATATAAACAGCACTTTATATCGATTTCTGTACTCATCCCAGATGAGAGGAGTAGCGCTAAAATCGATATAAACATATCAGATTAGGGTTAGTGTGGACGGAAATCGACGTTATTGGCCTCCGGGCGGTATCCCACAGTGCACCACTGACCGCTCTGGACAGCAATCTGAACTCAGATGCAGCGGGCAGGTAAACAGGAAAAGCCCCGCGAACTTTTGAATTACATTTCCTGTTTGCCCAGCGTGGAGCTCTGATCAGCACGGGTGGCGAT